>NC_090654.1:22440670-22664310 GCF_040937935.1 Hyperolius riggenbachi
AAGAGGGGGGGGGGCTACAAGCCAGTTACAATAAAGTGTGTCAACATAAACTTTAGGCTGCTCCGTTATGCGTCAGAAGGAGATGCAGGCAGCAGCAGCTCGGCCGGGACAGGGGGAGCTGCAGTGCAGGACAGGTAGCGGATTGAGAGGGAAGGAACCGCAAGGAGACATGATAAAGCAATGCAGAAAAATTATTTTGTCATTAGGCGCAGGTAACCCGATCCTGCTCCATGCAGTCGCTATAGGCATGGGAACGTGTCAAGGTCCTGCTAGTATATGAGCTGCACCTGCCTGCTGCTGCTGGCGTTCCTGGAAGATGCCGGCCACTCACATGCAAGTATTGCTGAGCTCATCTCCCTGCTCTGATCCGCTCTCCCGCACACACCGGCGCGCACATCCACCGAGGTCATTTAAATCACTTCTAGGTCTCCTCCTGGTGCCGTCGCCGCCGCGTGTCCCAGCGATCATCTTGTCATAGTGTCATTATACTTCAAATCACGGCAACTGCAGAATCACAGCCCGCACACGCTGCCTGCGCTCACTGGTCGATGACGTTACTTCCGCATTTTTTAATAAGTTCAGTGCGGGTAGCGTGCACGGGCTGTGATTCTGCAGTTGCCGTGATTTGAAGTATAATGACACTGACAAGATAATCGGGCCGGGGACAGGCGGTATTAGTAAGTGCCTCTCGGCCACCACCCGCCGCGTCCTCCAACACACAGCCCCCGGGCCCCCCCTGGCCTCTTCAGAAGCCGGGCCCGGTCGCGATGGCGACCCCCTGCGACTGCGGGCCCTACGCCCATGCCGATGGGTAGATAAATTATCTGTCATTTAACCGCATTTGAAAAAACTTTTTCCTATTTTTTATTTTTTTTTTCTATTCTAATTGATTTTCTCAGATTCTTTGAGGTCTTTTTGAAGTTTGTTGTTCCAAGTTTTCTTTTTAGAGCGGTCTAACACCCAGCATTTCAACTTTTGCTTTAAAAGATTTCTTACAGCTTAGAAACTATTATGCCAGATTTTTTTTTTTTTTTTTAGCAGAAATTCACTGAATGGGTTAAACATGACATTTTAGTGTTGCATTTAGCTAGAAATCGGCATTGGTGCTGAGGTTTAGATACAAATGTATCTTTGTTTGGAATGTAAATAGACCTCTAAAAAGCCTGTCTGGGAAGCCCTCTGTGCTCTCCCAGAGAGGTGTTTGTTTATTTACATTGTAAATAGATACATTTGTATCTAAACCTCAGCACTGAGGAGGATTTCTAGCTAAATGCAACACTAAAATGTCATGTTTAATCCATTCAGTGAATTTCTGCTAAAAAAAATAAAAAAAAACTGGCATAATAGTTTCTAAGCTGTAAGCAATCTTTTAAAGCAAAGTTGAAATGCTGGGTGTTAGACCACTTTAAAATACTTGTTGTATGTAGGTGGGCTTTACTATTAACTGGCAAAGTCAGCACCATTGGTTTCTGTGAAATTGTGCGGAACTAACTGCAGTGCCTTCAGCTGCGGGGCTTTGGGCTCTGTGCTTGCTCCAGCTACCACCAAAGCTCACACAACCTAACCGTCCTCACTCAGTTGGTGGTGTGGATGGTTTTGTGCCGGTATGGGCAGTGCCCACATGACCTTTCTCATGATGCTGCATCTAGACACAGAAATTGCATGCAGCGTTTGTTCCCGCCTATCGCCTTCCCGTTTCCTCCTCTTTAAAGTGTACCAGAGATCAAAAAATCTAAAGAATTGATAATTACCTAGGGCTTCCTCCAGCCCCATAAGAATGTATGAGTCCCTTGCTGTTCAGCCCCGATCAGTTACAGGGGCTGAACTGCAGACCGCGGGAGGACGGCAAAGGACTCACACGTGCTTATGGGGATACTCACCTAGAAAGAGGGGAGACTCTAAATCTCAGTCTTCCCATTCCTCTCTGTGTCCTCATTCCACCACTGTTCTCCTTTCAAATTTGCAGCTTCCGGGAGCCCTCATAAGGCTACGGAAGCCCTCCCGTGCCCAGGGCTTCTGAAGACTGGTGGCTCCATGCTGCACGTGCGTAGTACGGAGCCACCTGTCCTTGGATGTACTCAATGCTTCAGACGCTTTCTGAGGAACCCCAAAGGCGTATTCGACCAGGTGTTCAAATAACCTTCAACAGGGGTGACAGCACTGGAATGAGGACACAGAGAGGACCAGGACAGATCTAGGACATACATGTCAAACATCTTGCCCTCAGCCATAAAATTTGGCCCACAAGTGGTTTCCCCAACTTGTATTATGTTTGGCCCACTCTAGACCATCAGGGAAGATATATTGGAGGTGAAGCCTTAGAACACCAGGGAAATATATAAAGGGGAGGTACACTAGACACCAGGGAACTGTATAGTGGTTTGAGGGGGGCCATTAGACACCAGGGAACTTCATAAGGTGGCCAATAGACATTGAGGTTGGCCCGCGACTAGGGCCCAGTGTTCAGTTTCAGGCCAATTTGTATTTGAGTTTGACACCCCTGCTCTAGGAGATCCAGTGCCTTCCCCCTCCATAGGTGAGTATCACGTAACACGTTTCAGTGTTACTTTAAGAGGAGTGAAGGAGCGGGGAATGGGAGGGTGATAGGCGGGAACATCTCTGCAAGCCTGCATCTTCCTGTCTGAAAATTCTATGTTCGCCAAATGTCCAATTTTTCAAGAAGAGATTACTGGACCGGAGGAATGAGAGCATGCCCATATCTCTGTGCTTTTCCTCTGGTCAGTTGTGCTTTAACCCCTAGTAATTGTGATGTTTCTGGCAATAGGCTTGTGGGCCTTCTTCTGGTTTGTCGGCTTCTGCTTTTTGGCCAACCAGTGGCAGGTGACCAAAATGGAACAGAGCCTGCTGAACGAAGGAGCAGACGCAGCTCGCGCAGCCATCGCGTTCTCATTCTTCTCCATCTTCACCTGGGTGAGTAGAATGTCCAATGTCTTCCTCGATGTCTTCTCGTGTTCTGAACTCTTGTACTGTAACCTTATCAGCAATGTCCTCATCATTGGAGAGGGTCAAATGCAGGTAGCCTGGAATAGGGGTAGTGCAAGCCTGGGCTAACAGCGGGCTGCTATGAAGCCAGCCTGGCAATAGAGGGTGGGATTCCGCTCCTCTCTCCTTCCCCCTCCCACCGTCCTTTCAAAAATACATGCATTGCACATACAAGAGAAGCAACAGCGCTGATCTCCATGACAACGGCGGCATCATGTGACCTGCCGTCAGTACGTACCAGCGTGTCACATGATGCAGCCGTCGCCTTGGAGATCGCCACTGGAAAGTGTGATTGGGTGAGGTACCACCCAATCTTTCTACACGCGCTCATTTCTGGAGGTAGGGAGACGCTGAAGTTGCAGGCCACATTCCAAGAAAAGTTTGCCCACCCCTGGGCTAGTGTGACTCACCAGGAAGTGCAAATTCCAATGTTTTTGGGTGGTAGTCTAGTTTAGGGGACCCACCAGGAAACTTCATAGGAAAATTCTGCTTATGTGATTGGGTAGACGGCCCCTCGAACTGCTAGGTTTCAGAAAGGTTGTATTTAGTTTCAAAAAGATTTTTTGATAACACATGAACTACACAAAATGAATAGTAATAGAAGCCGCAAGCATTTGAGTTTAGAACATAAGGCATATTAAAATTCACATACAAGAGAAAATGTCCATCATAGGACGAGTATACATCTTAGGGAATAGCACTCAACATATCTACTATGTATGTAGCAGAGCTAGAAGTAAAAAGGGACTAGGCACAATAAGAAATAACCTTACAGAATTTAGAGGAACATAAGGTAGGAAAAACCCACATTATCTGTGTGGTCAACCCAGGTAGGTCCAAGTTCGGGTAAATTGAGCCATATAATCTTCTACCATAGCTAACATGCGCTCATATATGAGACCGTGAACATCTTCTGGAGCGAGCTCTAATTTTACAGTCTATGGAAGCCAGGTAGAAGCGAGCCGAATTGGCTACGTGCTACACCAGGCGATCAGATAGGTTGTATTAAACTACGCCCACACTATTCAACCAATCACAATGCTTTGTGCTGTAGAGAGTCCTGTGATTGTAGAACTATTCTTTGAGGTTTCCTGCTTGGTCCCATAAAGTAGACTAGCACCTCCACTTGACCATCTGTAGTCAGTAAGCTACAGAGAGTTTGGCAACTAGTGTTCCTCAAAGAAGACTGGACATGTTGTGGGCCCTGTACGATGTCTGTTAGAAAACGCACATTTTCCAAATGTGCAAGCTTTGAGGTTGTCTCCATATGTTGGCTTATGCATCTTGGAGAACAGCTGAGCTGTAAAGCTACATACTAATGGTTGACAATTGTCCCCCGTAGCATGCGCGCACGCGAACAGGGAGCGACAGCTCCCTGCCGGCGACAGCTGTCCACACGTCTCGCCAGAAAGGCAGAGACGCGGCGGAAGCTGTTTGTGAATGGAGCATCCCCCGGCCGGATGCTCCATTCACTCGCGTAGGTCTCCTGTCACTAACCCGCGTACTCACGCGGTACTAGCGACAGTTCTGGCGAAGTCGCGGCGAGAGCTGTAGCCGACGATTGAACATGTCAATCGGCGGGGCGACGGTTCGGGGCGCGAGCGTTATACACACGGGGAGACCTGTCGCCGCTACACGCGCATGCCACGTGGCTGCGGCGACGGCTGTACCCCGTGTGTATGGGCCTTCACTGACAGGTGGACCATAAAGTAGGAAGCATCCTTTCTGGCAAGCTCGGTGACGGTGTCCATTGTTGAGCTGCTTGCAAACTATTAACTCTAGCTGCCCTGAACCAGGGCTGGGCAAACTTGGTGTGGCCGCAAGCTGCAGACCACATTCCTAAAATTCCTCCCTTCCCTCTTTCCATGAAGAGTCACCCACCCCCAGTAAAGATATTAGACCTGTAGGTCAGATACCTCTTCAGCTCTCCTTGTGCAGGAGGCCTCCTCTGGCAGGATTCGGGGAGTACCTCAGAAGGCGAGCGGCTCTATACTACGCATGCTCGCTCGCGTGTGCACAGTACGGAGCCGCTCGTCTTTGTAAGTACTCAGGAACCTGACTACTTCCAAAGCCTGCAGGATGAGCACTGAAAACACAGCCGGGTGTGAATTTGAAAAGGGGGGGGGGGTTGACAAACGTTGGAATGAGGGGATGGAGAGAGGTTCGGGAATGCTTTATGTATGGTATCCAGAGCCTTTCCTCTCAGTACGCAAGTATCTAACTTGAAGTGAGTTTCCTCACTTAGAGAAGAAAAAAGAGCTCCTGGGGGGTACTTGCCACAGGAGGGGGAAGCCTATGGATCCTAATGAGGCTTCCCCCATCCTCCTGTGTAGCCCCAATCCAGCTCCGGCTCCCCCTGAAAATCCACCGATGGATGGGCAAAGGCGCAGTAGTGCCTGTAGCACGCAACGATATTTACCTTCACGCAGGTGAAGTACCATCTTCCTGGAACAAATTGGAGACCGCATACAGGAAGGCTATTGGTTTCATACAGTTGCAGAGCGCACTATATGTTTCGGGCTACTCCCTTCCTCAGGTGTGCCACACCCAGCACACATGACACCCTTATACCCCACCTACAGGAAGTCACCTGATCCAGCCGGACCACATGACCATTAATAAGTTAACATCAACCATAGTATACAGTTTCAAACGGGAAATTCACCTACGGTGTCTACCCCAGATGATTACTGAGGAAAGCTCACCTCATCATTATTATATCCATACAATTCAAATCTTTAGAACAGTACATCAACATACATATGAATTCCTGTGACCTCGCTCACTAATGTCCCGCGTCGCATCTCCATGGAATCACATCACATGATGTGACGTCAGGACGTGCCAGTGTATTACACTCTGGCGCTTTCTGACGTCACGCCATGCGACGTCCTGTCGCCATGGAGACGCAATGCGGGACATTGGTGAGTGAGGTGAGTTTCAAATCCCACTCGCAACTTTTCACGGAGGGAGGGGAATCCGGACTCCTATCAGAGGGCCGTAGAAGCAGCACAGGTGGGCCTGATCTGGCCCGCGGGCCGTAGTTTGCCCAGCGCTGTTTTAGACTCTACCGTCCATAGGAACCAGCCTGGAAAACCTTGACGCTTGCAACTTTAAACTTCATTCAGCAGCGGCAGATCCCATGTTTCTATTCTAAGAAGTTCCGTTTTAAAATAGCCCAAAATGCCATTAAACCTTCAGGAGTATCGTGCACTGCAATAGACTCTCAGACCCAACCCAACATTACTGTAGGTTACTATCCCAGGCCTTGCTTCTGTAATCTACGGGTGCTATCAATCTCTGTGTTCTGACTATGCAAAACTAAATCTTGCCTCCTTATAACAGAAGGTATTTGCAATTATTCAGATTGGAGAGAACATATAAGGTAACCCTTAATGCACCACTGCTGAATATGCAAATCCTCATTTGTTGTACCTGTAAGCTAAACTCTGGTTCACCATGAGCTTGCTGGGTACCCTGGGTGTTTCAAGTCCTACCCCATAGAGCCACACTAATCCATGCCATGCGCTGATGAGGATCAGCCAACCCGAAACAATCTGTATACATGTTGGATCATTGTGGCTCTGTAATACTAACAAGCTGACACGGTTAGCTTACAGGGACAACAATTGATGATTTGCATACTCAGCAGTGATGCATTGTGGGAAACATCATATGCTCACTCTTAGATCAATAATCGCAAATACCTTCTATTTTAAGAAGCCAGCCTTATGTTTTGCATAACCTTTTAGTAAAAGGGCTTTCTGGTCCTGTGTAGCCCCTGACATACTCCTAGGAGATCTGGTTAACCATAAGCTTGCTGGGCAATCTGTAACTCTGTTCTGCCTAGAGATTGAGGATGAGATGCTCCGACATTTATAAAAAGTTTGCAGCGTGAAATCGACCAATCAAATGCAAGTCCTGTATATTTTGGCGGTCCCTGTTCCAGGCTGTATACAATTCACGAGTAAACCTGGCCCGAGTCAAAGCAACCTAAATATACAGGGTTGGGCCATGTTTCCACGTGACGCAATTGCCGTGCCTGGTCAGTCACCCAAACGGACACAGCACAGGTGCTAATGCACTTCCGGATGCCTCTGCCATTCGGATCCGATCTACAGAAAAATGCTGCAGATTTGATTTCTGAAAGGCCCCCAACCACAAGCAGCAAATTGATTTCGGATTGAATTGGCGTGCGGGAAAACGGAGGAAATTGTCAGGTTCATACTGGATACACATTCCTCTCCTTGTTCCCCCATCCCTGTAACCACTCCTCTTAAAGGACCACTATAGTAAAAATGTTAAGTGCATATAACCACATACAACTAACGTACATTTCTCCCAGAGAAAAATTAGCTATACATTGTCTATGATGCTGTTACATACAGTACATAGTAGAAATCTGACAGGTTTTGGGCTATCATTGGGGGGGGGGGGGGAGGTTCCTCAGGATTTTCTTTCTTTCAAAAGCACTTAGTTAATGGCAGTTGCTCAGTCCAACTGACTGTCCCACCACCCCATCTGTGCACACAGGTGGTGGTGGTGGGGTGGGGCAGTCAGCATCTTTGCATCCCTTTCAGAGATTTACTTTGTAAAAACTAAACAAAATACTAAAAATCCCCCTTAAGGAGATGGACTGGTCCGAAACCTGACCGTTCCTGTCAGATTTCTACTACCTGTCATTTATGGCTTATTTTATTGTGGGAGAAACATACTTTTTATTTGTATAGGTTTACATGTATTTTACAATTTTTCAAGATAGTGGTCCTTTAAGGGGTGGGGAAGAGGGAATGGCAGGGATAATAGGAGGAAACATTACAGCAAGCCCACCTCTTCCTGTTTTAAAATTTGACTTTTGACAATAGTAAAACATTTTTCATGAGTAATTATGGGGACTAGCGGGAATTGGAGAGACGACAGACGGCACTCCACAGGTATGTGGATCCAGCATGAACAAACCTCTGTGCTTACCTTAGGCAGTTTTGCTTTGGGTCAGGTCTTCCTTTAACCTCCCTGGCATTATTACTTCCAGATTTTACGGTCTAAAAGTGATACAATTTTTTTCTCATGCTTTTAGTCCCTAAAAGCAGGAAAAAATCATGCCGCTAGAGAGATCTGCAGCAGCCTAGCACATTACTCACCTCCCCTGGATCCAGTGCTGCAGTTCTCCCTCCGTCCACTGGGTTGCACACTGCCCCTATAGTAAGATAGCTGCCTGTTGTCATGACAACAGATTGCAATCTCACCAGAGGGATGATCAAGAACCTCTATGGACTGGAAGAAGAATGGCTGCCGGGGGGGGGGGGGGGGGGGGGTGAGTTGAAACGCTGCCATGCTGCACTGTCTCTCCATACCTCCTGGCAGCTACCACGAGTCACGCTCGGGGTTAACGCTCTGAACTGCTGATTTCCATCCCAAGCTTGACTCGTGTTTACCACTAAGCAGGTTACATCTGTGTGTAAGCCAAAAAAGAACATCCCATTGACCAACTTTAATTTTGATCCGTTGCTCATATCTACCGCTGGGCTTTCTTGTGTTGCTACAAGCGGAAGCCTCCTGAGATGCCATCAAGAGGGACCTCACATTTCTATAATTTTATCCCTTCCACAGGCCTTCCTAGCTATAACGAGACTCCAGCATCTGAAGGAGATTTCTTTCCAGGAGGAATACAGCAGACTTTTCCCTCCTAACCCTCAGCCCTTCCCCTAACATATGAACTAACACACTATTCACGGTGCCTTAAGCTGTTCTGTCCTACGCACTTCACTGTTTTATGACCTGTTTGTTTGTGTTTCTATGTGCTTAGTGCCTTCAGACTTGCTCACACACAGAGATTCTTCTCATGCTCTCTTATTTTGTCGCAGTTGGCAAGTTGTGGTGTTTCTTTACAACTCAAATACTTCTGTTCTGTTTAGAGTGTGTTGGCTGCAGGGAAATGCAGAGGGTTACCAATAGCACCATGTCCCATTCATGTCATCACCGTCCAGCAATGTTGTGTCAGAGGGGTGGTCACTTCCTAGCGGAGATTCCAGTTGAGTAGAGCTCTATAACCCCATGAGAGGCGACTGTTATTTCCTGTTCCTGGCTGGGCGATTCTCTTCCTATAGAAAGCCATAGAACATGTGCCAATATTTTGTAGAAGGGTTCACGCACAAACGCGTGTGTAAAGTTTACCTGCTCAACGTTTCACCAGGTCTCAGTTAGGCCACAATCTGTTGTATACCGTCTGCTCCCAATGCATGTCACGTGACATGTGTTGGTAGGCAGGGGAACTGTGGATTCTGGAACTATGCACATAGCGATTTGGTGGGTGGGGGTGGTTAGCTAGTGTAGGTAACTAGTAGGTTAGCCAATGCTTATAAAATGGTTCTCTGACACAAACACACTACAGAGTAGCCCAGCAGTGTAATGTTTACCTGCTCAATGCTTCGTTGGGTCTCTTGGTTCTACCTGGCAGCCACCCCCTTTTGTATACCGCCTGCTCCCAATGCATGTCACGTGATCTGCAGCATGGGGTGGGGTAGGTTGGTAGGCAGGGGAGCTTTGGATTCTGGACCTATGCACAAAGCTATTTGGTGGGTGGGGGTGGTACACAACACACATACGGCGGAGAGGTGTATAGAAAGCCATAGAACATGTGCCAATGCTTATAGAATGGTTCTCACACACACTACAGAGTGGCCCAGCTGGAGCAGTGTAATGTATACCTGTTCGACGTTTAGTTTGGGATCCTCTTTTCTTCCTGGCAGTCAAAATCTGTTGCATACCGCCGGCTCTCAATGCACGTCACATGATCTGCAGCATGGGGTGGGGATGGTAGGCAGGGGAACTGTGGATTCTGTATCTATGCACAAAGCTATTTGGTGGGTAGGGGTGGTACACAACACACACCCAGCAGAGGAGTGTGTATACCTGTTCAATGCTTTGTCATGTCTCCTCTGTTCTCCCTGGCAACCACACCCTTTTGCATACCGCCTGCTCCCAATGCATGTCACGTGACCTGTAAAATGGGGTATGGTTGGTAGACAGAAGAACTTTAGATTCTGGATCAATGCACATAGCTATTTGGTGGGTTGGGGTGTGGCATAGGGATTTCTTGTACGAAACCCCTAAAAATGTCTGAAAAAAAATTAAAAGGAACCCGAGGTAAAACAGAGAGGCTGCCATATTTGTCTTTTCAACAATACCAGTTGCCTGGCAGTCCTGCTGATCTTTCTGGCCAGTAGGGTCTAAATCACAAACCTGAAACAAGCATACGGCTAATCTTGTCAGATTTTTGTTAGAAACATCTGATCTGCATGCTTGTTCAGGGGCTATGGCTAAAACAATGGCAGTGGATCAGCAGGACAGCCAGGCAATGAGAATTGTTTAAAAGGAAATAAATATGGCAGCCTCCATAAGTCTATCACCTCCGGTTCCCTTTAAATATTTCTTCTTTTTTTGTTACAGTATTACTGGTAGATGTCCTTTCAAGGAAATTTATTGAGAGTTGTGTCGGAATCTTATGTGTGTGAACAAGCCCCGCCCCTTCCTCTGCAGCATCCACTCAAATGCCAAGTCTGTAAAGCTGCCAATCTTGCATGCCTAAACCATGGTACACGCCCTCAGTATTGATAGGCCAATGATTGGCCAGTTTTACTACCTGTTTTAGTATGAGTCTCAACAGATATTGACTAGTATGAGCAAATTGTGTAGAAAAACTCTCATACTACATGAAGGTGGAAAAATCGGTCAGTGATTGGCCAATCAAAATTGAAGGTGTGTACTAGGCTAAAGTTTACCAAAGTTCTCATAGCAGTGCCTATGTATGAGATTTGAAGACTGTTGTTTACTAATGTGTTATACTACTTACAGAGGGAGTTATTTAACTTTGGTTACAAGAAAATGTTTACCTGTTTTTGCCACTGGACTGCAAGTGTTTAATCGCCAGCCAGGTGTATGTTAATAAATATTAATGAACAAACCCGCGACTGCTTTAGATGCATTGTTTTTTGGGGATTTTTTTATTTTTTGCTTTTGCCTCTTTAAGGTGCGTACACACGCACTACGGCCGCCAACAACTGGTCCGTCAGACCCTCCCGCTGGGCGGACTTTCAGGTGACAGTAGCGCGTGTGTACGCGCTGTCAGCGGACTGATAAGGCTGTTTCTGAGCGATCCGTGAAACAGCCTTATCAGTCTGCCAACAGCGCGTACACACGCGCTACTGTCGCCTGAAAGTCCGCCCAGCGGGAGGGTCTGACGGACCCGTCGTTGGCGGCCGTAGTGCGTGTGTACGCACCTTTAGATTGAGCAGCATTATACGAGGGAAAATGAAAAAGTGAATGCTAAATAGCCTTTAATCAGAATCAGAAAAGGTGGCCATACACCTAGTGATGATGGGCAGATTAGGCCAAAAGACAAATTTCTCTCTAATCAAATAAGCGAGAGATCTGTCGGCTGCACATAAACCGCAGGCTGAAATCGATCAGTAATCAGCCTTGGCCACACGCTGCCCCCCCCCCTCCTAGATTCAAAATGTGCCCGCCCCATGCTGTGTACTTTACCCTTCTGTGTCCACCGCTGGCTCCAGGCTCCGTCCATAATCCGCATACATGCAACCCACGTGTTTGCAACTGTATATGTGGATGGGTGGGTGTGTTGCTGGGGGGGGGGGGGGGAGAAGGGAGGGGCGGAGCTGTTTAAAACACTAGGGAAGACAGCGTCGGGGGTTTCATCATGTTCGTCACTCATCCCGATGTCACTTGCCATTACCGCCGTACACCCGATCGACCTTGATGACCCAACATTTTGATGCATGACCATTCGATACATGCGACCAATTTCATCCCGAAATTGGTCACATCATCGATTGGGAATGCTTTTGGTGGCACAGATTTTTATCCGATTCAGTAATCCTCGAAGCGGATGGTCGATCGGCCGCCAAGTCTATAGAAGTATGGCCACCTTTTATTTGCGAGAAGGTTTAAGAATATGAA
Source organism: Hyperolius riggenbachi (assembly GCF_040937935.1). Lineage (NCBI taxonomy): Eukaryota > Metazoa > Chordata > Amphibia > Anura > Hyperoliidae > Hyperolius > Hyperolius riggenbachi. The sequence continues at coordinate 22,452,650 of NC_090654.1, forward strand.
CAGAACAAATCTATCGCTTCTCCACATTGTCCCTCTGCAGATTCAGAGCTCCTTTAATCTCCCCTGTATCTTCTTCATTTCTTTGAAGACGGTTCTTTTTGTCCGGTGTGCGCGATTTGGCTTACGCGGAAACCTCCGAGACACTTGTTTGTTGGTTTCTACCCATTGGCCTCACACCATAGTTCTTCTTCAAATAGCTGTTACTTTTTTGTTTACCCTCGTATATCCATATAGGAATAGTTTTGTTTAAAGAGACACTGAAGTGAAAAAAAATGTTATAATGAATTGTATGTTTAGTACGGATAATTACTAGAACATCAGTAGCAAAGAAAATATTTGCATATCTTTATTTTCCGTTCTATCGTTTTTGTTTTTGTTTTTTTAAACCTTGCATCATTCTCTAATATTTGCAGTTTACACACTACTCCGCATTCTAAATGATTTTACAGAGCAGCCTACTGAACTTTTGAACCCTTCTCTGCAGAGAAAAAGAAAATACAGTGACTGATAGTTGAGATAACAAGCTTCAGAGGACAGAGCTCTCTGTGACTTTGAAAGTTATGGAGCTCGATGGCTTTTTTGCATTAAGTGGAGTTTAACTCTTCCTGTACTGGAAACTATATTAGACTTATGCCTCTGCTCCTAATGTTTTATTTCTTAGCTGTCCTAGACATACAAATCATTATCATTTTTTTTTTTTTTTTTTTTTTTTTGCTTCAGTGCCTCTTTAAATGTCTAATTGGTCTAAAAATAGTTTTAAAGGACCACGCCAGTGAAAAAGTAAGCATTGAAAATCTGATAGAACCGAATAGTCCATCTCCTCATGGGGGGATTCTCAGGGGTTTTCTTTGTTTTTTTTTTTTTTTTAAAGCATTTCCTCAATGGCAGTTTAAATGCCATAATAACAAGACACCAGCCAGCCCACCTACTTTCTTGCACACTATTTTGTCAGTTAGACTTAGAAACTGCCATTCAGGAAATGCTGAGAATCTGCCGTGAGGAGATGCACTAGTCCAAAACATGTCATTTCTGTCAGATTTTTAACTGCTGGGGTTTTTTTTTCTGAAGTGGTCCTTTTAAATGTCAAGGTGTACCAATAAGCCTGGCTGTTGGTTAATGTGTCAGGTATAATCTTTGTGTCAGTTCACATACAAGCGTTTGTAACCTGGTCAGGTCAAAGGGAGGGATCCTACAATCTGCTTTTAACAACTACTAACCATGGTGACGGTTGTCTGTCTTTCTTTCCCCCCCTCCCTCCTTTTCATGTTTCTCACTTTTTATTGGCCCATACCTTAACCCAACTCCTGTATCTTAACCCTTCACGACCCCTCCATCATTGACCCAAGGCTGGGCAAGCTGTTCTGGCATACCAACGCTACACCCTGGGCTCCGACTCAGCGCTCTTCTCTCAGGACTACATGGACCCGAGCCAAGACCAAGGGCCTCCTTATCCACCTTACGCCAGCAATGAGGACCTAGACCCTTCGACCGGCTACCAGCAGCCTCCCATGGATGCTTACGAGGCCGGCACACAGGGCTACCAATCCCAGGATTACTAACCCGCCTCCGGGAAGGACCTTTCATTGCCTGACGGGGCCAGCAGCTCTCTTACCTTTACAATTCCTTGCTGCTGCCTCTCTTGTTAGTGAAAGAGGTAAAATAGTACGTCCTTATTTTTTTATGACACGGTCCGAGGATGGATCGATTCTTATTTTTACATTTGTTTATAAATACGATTCTAGTTTCGTTTTTTGTGTTTAGCGGTTTGCTGTTTTTTTGCCAGATGTATATATGGTCCTTTCAGTCTTCACTTCTGGTGGCTGTTCAGAAGGAACAGCCCAACCCCTCCAGTCGTTATTCAGTCGCTGACCGAGCTGTATTCTGCCAATACCTCGCTGAGAATTCTGGGAGGTGATTAAAGTGTGATTCCACCTTCGTGAAATAAATTGGTGGGAGGTGCTCTGGCGCTACACGAGTCATTTTGTGACGTGATCTTGTTTGTTCTGTTAGGGTTGGAGTCAGCTGTGCTGCATTGGGTTTTTTCACTAAAGACTAAATTGTTGTTTCCTTGTATCCATGGCAACTGTGCACCATATTCAGTATTAAAGAGAACTAACCTAAGGAAACACAAAAGAAGTGACACAAAGAGCCCAATATAGTATAGTATGTACTGGAAAATGGATGATGATGATTAAAGAGTACAAAATTATACTCTCAAACCAGGATTACCTCCTAGACAACCAATGTATAGGCAGGTGAGGAGATTTGAGCTGTCCCCACTCAGGATTAAGAAGTGGCTCTCTGTAAAATATACTAAAATAATTAAAAATGCTTGGAAGGCAGTGGTGGACTTGCCTCCTATGAGCAGACACACAAACTGTAAATTTCAACAGACATATATTTATTGGTATACTCCATAAAGTGCTGCAACGCGTTTCACGGGTATAGTTCTGCTTCTTAAGGCAATTAAAAAAAGGGCGTGCACAACAGTTGTACGTCAGGGATGCACCAGGTGCAGAAGAAGCAGGCCTATACCCGTGAAACGTGTTGCAGCACTTTATGGAGTATACCAATAAATGTATGTCTGCTGAAATTGACAGTGTTTATCTGCTTATAGGAGGTAAGTCCACCACTGCCTTCCAAGCATTTTTAATTATTTTAGTCTATTTTATACTTTTGGCGCCTCTGTTTACAACGCAGAATTACCTAAGGAAAGGGAAGCTTCTGGTTCCTCCAGAGTTCCTACACGCTGTCCTCTGCCCAGGACCCTCCAGCTGATCTCCTGGCACATGCACGGCCGTACTCCTGTGCTTGAGCGGCTCTGGCATACTGTGCAGGTGTGGCAGTAACCCGCACAGGCGCCGTACAGCCGCGCACATGTAAGCAGCAGCAGCCTGGGACTGGAGGATTCCATGGGAAGCCTCAATATTATCCAGAGGCTTTCCTCCTAAGTATGTGATTTTTGTACCCAAGTTTCGGCTTCAAAGTGTATCTGAGATGGGCAGTGGAGAAAAAAAAATATACATACCTGGGACTTTCTCCAACCCTGGTCTGGGGGGGGGGGAGCGCGGCATGCCCCAGACCGGAGGACTTTCTAGGGTGAATTGCTGAAGATTCAGACTGGGGAGGAGGACAGTGTGGGAGTGATTCAGCTGGAGGAAACCAGAGGTATGCTCCACTGCCCATCTCGGGTTCACTATAAAGACCACAAATTAACAAGGCAAATTCTGAGAGACATCAGGATAAGTGAATATAAAGATTACCTAGAAGAGCTGGACAGAATACCTACTTCATGAGGCAAATATACTTCCCAACTTGCTGCCTGTTCTTTCTGGAACCAGCTGCTGAGTGGGGCTGGTCATGTGTGCCCATGTGACAGACACAGCAGGAAGAATAATACATGCCAGTACACATTTCCCATAATTCCCCAGATTACAGCAGAAGCCATGTGTATGAGGAGGTGGGACTTTGCTAACCGAAATAAAAACAGGTCTTATGCGGAGTACACACGGTACGATGTTCCGTGCGATAGATGGATTGGATAGATAAAATCCGTCATGTCCGATATTGCTCCCGATCGTTTCCGCGCTCGGGTGAATGGAAAAAGATAGAAAAAAAATATGAAGATAAGAGAATCCCGAGTGCAGAATCATGCCGCAAAAATGATCAGGTCGGAGAATGGCACGAAAAACATAGTGTGTACCCAGCATTAAAGAGGAACTGTACTGAAAGCTGTTTGGGGAGGGGGGAGGGGGGGTCAAGACATTGCAAAGTGAGAAATTAGAAACTAAAATATAGATCAAGTAATGAAATTTATTTTCTGTGTAATCCATTCATGATTAACTCGACTTAAGCCTGCAGGTCATCCTCTTCAGTCTTCACTACTGGTAGACAAAAAGAAAGGTAGCTTGGCATTTGGGGGAAAAAAAAGCTATTTTTTACACAATACAGTGAGGTTCACAGACAGGAAATGGCCATGGCCCTGACATCACACCGTGGGAGGGGTTTCACCACAATATCAGCCATGCAGACAACCCCACCCCCATATGATCTGTTTGAGAAAAGGTAAAGATTTCTCGTGGGAAAGGGGCTATCAGCTAATGATTGGGATGAAGTTCTATCCTGATTACAGTTCCTCTTTAAAGGGGAACTGAAGAGAGAGGTATATGGAGGCTGTCATGTTTATTTCCTTTTAGACAATACCAGTTGCCTGGCAGCCCTGCTGATCCTCTGCCTCTAATACTATTAGCCATAGCCCCTGAACAAGCATGCAGCAGATCAGGTGTTTCAGTGGTTCAGACTTATAAGTCTGATCTGACAAGACTAGCTGCATGCTTGTTTCTGGTTTTAATCAGATACTACTGCAGAGAAATAGACCAGCAGGGCTGCCAGGCAACTGGTATTGATTAAAAGGAAATAAACATGACAGCCTCCATATACCTCTCTCTTCAGTTCCCCTTTAAGCCTGTATGGATAGTTGCACAACTACTGTATATCAAGGATTGTTCCATTTACATTTTCCCCCCAAAGGTAGTACTTAAAACTGACACAAATCGACATCATTTTTTTTCAGAATTTGCCTTGTTTTATTTTGGGCTCAGTTGGACTTAAGAATATAAACTCCCAAGTATTCCTGCATGGTCCGTAGGCTCTGTAGAGCTTGAGATCTTACATCTCTTCTTGCCTACCCGGAACCCATCAGTTTTACACTGAGAGGCTGTTCCAAAGGCTGAAATGGCCGATATTTGCTTGAAAGAAGGAAAACTGCCGTAGGTAAGATGCTGGAATAAGTGGAAATTCACTTTAACCATTTTCTAAACTGGATTCCAGCGATCGTGTAACTATTTGAAAATAATTTGCAAGTGTTCAGGTAGATAGACTGCGAGATATAGACTCTCTCATCATTTTACTTTCCACTCCTTCTGGACCATTGAATATGCATCGTTTTAAAGAGTATTAGGGTATGTACATTACATCACTAGCTGTCCATCAGTGGGGCTTTATGGTTGACCTCAGACACAAACACAAGAAATAGAGCAGCTACTGAAAGAGGTATTCAACGCTAAAAAGAAAAAAAACACAAAAACAAAACACTGTATTGGGTTAAAGTAAAATATTGCCTTACAATCATTTTTCTTTTTTAATTGTTGAAGTGTAAAAAACATTTTACACAGGTTATGTCTTGCCTTTGCCCAGCAATACAGGAGTAGGATGTTAACTCAGTTGTGCAGCTGATGAGATATAATCACAGTAATTTTAGGGAGGAAGAAGTGGTTTTGTGGTGTTTTCAAACTACAAAGCAGGGCCGGGCCATTCCTACTGACTCCTGGAAAGATTTTATCAGGAGGCCCTGCTTGATGCTCCTTCCTCTCTGCAGTGACAGTCATTATATCTTATCATTAATATAATTAACGGGACTCCGAGAACCTCTCACGAGCATGCCAAGCAGATCCGTCAAAACCAGTCTTATCAGCTGAACAACCGTTTGTACACACGCCCGATTTGAGGTCCAGATGACCAGTGGTTCAGACGTCCAAACGACCGGTCGTTTGGAAAAATCCGACGTGTGTACGCACCTTGAGCCAGACGACTTCCAACAAAGTCGTGCTGTGACTCCTCTGGAGGAGCCTCTTGCAATGGCCATGCGTGTCACTTCCTCTTCCTGCTTCATTCAGTGATGCACTTCTCTAACAGAGAAGACAGGGGTGACCCGGAAGTTATAACATCGCCAAGATGGCAGCCGCGATTTTTAAATTGAAATCAAATGATTTAGGCGCTCGGAGTCCCTTTAAAGATGACAGCGGCAATAGCAAGAAATAAGCAGTGTAAAATGTTTTATACACTTGAACAATTAAAAAATGATTATAAGGCAGAGTCTTATTGATATTACTTTAGCGCAATGCAGTTTTTTTTTTTTTTTTTTATTTCCTTTTTTTTTTTTTTTTAAGAGTTTAATACCACTTGAAATGGTGTCCACCGTGGACTGCACACAACTTTTACAACCCACGAACAGATTAAAGTGGACCTGAACTCTTGTCTGCTCTAAAAGATACACATCAGCATAATAACCTTTAAACAAAAAACATTTCTTTGTTACGGCTGATACAAATCTTAGAATAAATCTGCACAGTTTCTACTTCCTGATTCATGGAAGCAGACATATATATAGTTTACAGCCTGTGCTTTCAAATGGGCTTATCTGCTATAGGAAGTCATGTGACACAGGGGGAGATCAAATTACAACTAGTGATTAGACACAAATGAGGGGAATTACACAGGCTAAACACCTAAAATGCATATAGGGTGTATTTCTGTTATGTTTTCCTTGTGTCCTGTGCAAGAGTTCAGGTCCACTTTAACAAGCCGGGTTCATTCTGCAGGCTCATTGTAAGAAATGATCATTATTAAAGAAAATGGATACATAACTATGCTAGTGGACCAGCCTGCCTTTGAAGGCGTAATCGACATTCAGCAGCTAGCTTCAGCTGGCCCAAGCTGACGCCACTTTTTTTTTAATTTTGATTTAAAGTGTGGCGTGTTTGAAAATCTGTTTTTATTATTATTGGAATGGAGATGGTTTGGGGTGTGGTTTTTTTTTTTTTTTTTTTTTTTTTTTTTTAATGTACCCTTCATTATCTTCATCGAAGTGATTGCATCATTTCCTGTTGCGTCATTGGAACACTTCCTGTGGCGTCATAAGAAACAGGAAGCGTGAAGGGTTTTTTTTTTTTTCCAGTTAGAGGGCTATTAAAATATAAATGGATGTCCCAACTCTTCAGCGTTTTACTCAAGTTTTAAAAAAGGATACCGTTGAATGAAGTTAAAAAAAAATTCTGTGATAGTTAAATATTTGAAGCCATATGTATTTATTATATGGCTGCTGCTGAAGTATTAGAAACTTGTTTTTGTTTTCTTTCTTTGAAATTCCTCAGCTCAGTGATATTTTGATGATTTTGGTTCTGTGGTAATTTGAGTGCCCAAGGCTAATATTATGGACCAATAAAAATACAGAATTCTCGGGAGGTCTGGGTATGGGGTACGTTACTGCAAAGCTTTTTACATAGTGGGTAAGGCCACATTTTTTGGGTTGGGGAAAGTGTTAGGTGGGATTTAAAGGACAACTGAAGTGAGCGTGATATGGAGGCTGCCATATTTATTTCCTTTTAAGGAATACATGTTGCCTTGTTATCCTGCTAATCCTCTGCCACTAATACTTTCAGCCACAGACACTGAACAAGCATGCAGCAGATCAGGCGTTTCTGACATTAGTGTCAGTTCTGACGAGATTAGCTGCATGCTTGTTTCTGGTGTGATTCAGACACTACTGCAGCCACATAGATCAGCAGGGCTGCCCAGCAACTAGTATTGCGTAAAAGGAAATAAATATGGCAGCCTCCATATACCTCTCACTTCAGCTGTACTTTAAAGGGAACTAGAGGTGAGAGGGATATGGAGGTTGCCATTTTTATTTCCTTGTAAACAATGCCAGTTGCCTGGCAGCCTTGTTGATCTTCTGACATAAGTAGTGCCTTAGTCAAAACCCTGGAACAAGCATATGGCTAATCCAGTAAAAGTCAGCTAAGTCAGAGTACCTGATCTGCTGCATGCTTGTTCAGGGTCTATGGCTAAAAGTATTCGAGACACCATATTAGGAAGACTGCCAGGCAACTGGTATTGCTCTCCAGCCCTGTCCTCAAGGCCCACCAACAGTGCATGTTTTACAGGAATTTACAAACATTCACAGGTGAGGTAATTAGTGTCTCAGCAGAGCTGATTAACTACCTTTGTGGATTCCACAAAACATGCACTGTTGGTGGGCCTTGAGGACAGAGTTGGGGAACACTGATTTAAAAGGAAATAAATATGGCAGCCTCCATATTCTTCTTACTTCGTGTTCCCTTTAATGATATTCTAGAGGATCATTTACAGCAGTAGCAGTAATGCTGTAGCCCACGGCCCACACACAGGTAATTTGGGGTTCCGGCGACTGCTGGACCCTGAACTGTGTCTCCCTCTGAGTTGATACGACTCGGATGGGGAATAGTATTTAACACAGCCAGGAATTTCAGCGGCCGCAGGGTGAACAGTCATTTGTCTCACCATGTGCCAAGCTTTACCGGTGCTGTACTGACACGTGCCCTAACTTACAGGTAGGCCTACAAGTGAAAGTTAAGTGTAGGGTTTGTGTAGTGATAGTTTGGGTACAGGGGCAGCTTGGGCTAGATTATATAAACAATGGAAGAGCGCTCCATAGTGTACAAAAAATCTTCCAAAAGTTTAATTGTAAATTATAAAACCTACTTACAAGATTAATAACAATATGTTGCATGTAACAAGGAGATAGATCCACCAATAAGCCTTTCTGTTGCGTTACGTCTATACCGGGCTATGGCCAGTAGCGCGGCGTCCGGTTTCAGGAACTCGTAGCTCCCAAAGGGGTGGGCGGGTCCAAACTGCTGACGTGCCTCCTACGTCAATACGCGTTTTGCTTCGTCAAATCTTGGACTAGAGACTGGACTGGGTGAGAATAGTCTTAAGCGACCTACTCACCGCAGCGGCCCTAGAAGAGGGATCCAGCGACGTGCTCCGATGGGCGCAGCCCGATCCATCTTCTTGCGGGCGACATCACGCAACGCAACACAAGATTACAGGACAGGGCGTGAACTGGAAGTCAAGAGATCACTTTACTTTGCGTGGAGTCAGGGATCGTAAAGATCCACCGTGACGGCCGTTATCGTTGTGCAATTTTGTACACGATGTTCGTGTTAGAGAGCGCTGGTACCCACATTGCAAGATCGTGGAAAGGTAGCTCAAAAAATCATCAGGGAAATTGCGTGGTGGGTGTGAGCTTTTAGAAAGGGGATTTGGGACACATCCGGGTTTAAAAAAGTAACCAGAATATTTAGCCATCACCCTAAAACATTTGCACTCAAATCACCACAGTGCCGATCTTTTCTGGGCCTAGAAATGGAACTAAAGCCACCGGAGGACTCAACTTGCCGGGCTCCTGTTAGTAACTTCACGGTCGTTCTGGGAAAGTTTTGCAGAAGTATAAAAAACGGTGGAGTTTATAGGAAAAAAAACTATCAAGAATCTGATCACAAAAGTATCTCACTGGAGACCCTAACTAGTTTTTGCATATCATTAATATAAATAATCCTATTTATACACAAATCTGAATATTCCAGCCTACGTTCCCTGTGGTCGCCTGAGATATTCCTATTTGAACTGACAAAAGATATCTTGGGATTCGTGGATGATTGGATGCAAAAAGTGGACCTTGCAAAAAAAGAAAAAAAGCACCCTTCAAGATGGAAGAAGCCTGAAGCCATATAAGTGTTTGGAAGGATGAGGTACGACACACCACTAGGGCGAGACTTCAAGAGACTGGAAAAGCCATTTAGGGATATGACATTGCTATAGTGTCCTATTGCTTTATCTGACATTATGCGCCCTCTAGTGTTAGTATGTGTCGCTGTCAGCACTTCCCTGGTTATACAGAGATATGCTTGGGGAAACTCGTCTTTTCGACCATTGCATCGGATCACCTGTCGTGTGTGGGTCATTGGGGAATGCATCTGAAAAGACTATTTTTATTTTCAAAAATCCGTGCTTCTCAGTGTGTGTTGTTGTTAAAGGGTAATTCCGATTTAGTACAGAAGTTCTATATAATCTATATCATCAGTATACAAGTCCTATTATATTATAACTGAATGCCATTAAATATTCTATTTCAACCTCTCGCTGTCATGACTTTTTCAGAAACTCCTTGGAAACTATGGCAACAGTATAAGGGTTTGTTGTACGTAATGCATTTGGTCAAAAATACTTGAAATGTATAAAAATGGTTTGGAAAGCATTGTTTTTATCTCCTTGGAAAAGTAGAGACTCTTTAGATACTCATGTTGGGCTTTGTGTTAAAGTGTACCAGAGCTGAGCCTATTTAAAATATTTATACATACCCGGGGCTTCATCCAGCCCCATCCGCTCATATTGCTCTCACGCTCTCTGAGGATGGCGGCGTGAGAGCGATCCTTGCGCATGGAGCTGGACGAAGTCCCAGGTATGTATACTGTTTTGTTTTTTTTAAATTTAGGCTCAGCTTTTGTTTCCTTTAATGAAGCGGGGGGGGGGGAAGAGTCCTCAGGTTTGATTACTTACCTGATCCACTCCACCCCTCTCCTCAGCAATGCAGTGATGGGCATGCTTTCAAAGTCTTCTGAAGCTCTTCCAAAACTTCCGCCTGCGTTGCGGAGGCCCGCCCCCATCTGGACAGCCACCAATAAGGCCACAGCTGCCAGGGTGGGAGCAGCTTGTGGCAACGCAGATAGGGCTTGCCAGAGCCTCGGCAGAAGCTTGCAGGAAAACCTGCGCCAGCTGCATTTCTGAAGGGGGTTTTGGGGCAGTCACCTGTATGATCAGGTAAGTAGTTGACCCTGACTCACTAACTGTCCTCAGAGAAGCTCACAATCCTAATCTTGTCATAGTCTGACCCACCATATTATTATTCTGTATTTATATAGCACTGACATCTTCTGCAGCACTTTACAGAGTACATAGTCATGTCACTGACTGTCCTCAGAGGAGCTCACAATGTAATCCCTACTATAGTCATAGTCTGTCCTACCATATTATTATTATGTATTTATATAGCACTGACATCTGCAGCACTTTACAGAGTACATAGTCACGTCACTGACTCCTCAGAGGAGCTCACAATCTAATCCTACCATAATCATAGTCTAATGTCCATAGCGCTCTCGCCTTGCAAGTGCTGGGTCCTCAGGTTCGAATACCAGCCAAGTCAACATCTGCAAGGAGTTTGTATGTTCTCCCCGTGTCTGTGTGGGCTTCCTCCGGGCACTCTGGTTTCCTCCCACATCCCAAAAACATACAGATAAGTTAATTGGCTTCCCCCAAAAAAAATTGGCCCTAGACCATACATGCACTACACGATACATACATATGACTATGCGCCGCGTAATATGTCGGCACTATATAAATAAATATTATACATTTATTTAGCAGTGACATCTGCAGCACTTTACAAAGTACATAGTCATGTCAGTTGCTGTCCTCAGAGGAACTCAAGTCTTCTCCTACCATAGTCATAGGCTTAAAGGGATACTGTACAGTACTACTACTACCAGAACATTAAAGGGATACTGTAGGGGGTCGGGGGAAAATGAGTTGAAGTTACCCGGGGCTTCTAATGGTCCCCCGCAGACATCCTGTGCCCGCGCAGCCGCTCACCGATGCTCCGGCCCTGCCTCCGGTTCACTTCTGGAATTTCAGACTTTAAAGTCTGAAAACTACTGCACCTGCGTTACTGTGTCCTCGCTCCCGCTGATGTCACCAGGAGAGTACTGTGCAGGCACAATATGGTCTGTGTCTGCGCAGTACGCTCCTGGTGACAACAGCGGGATCGAGAACACGGCAACGCAGGCGCAGTGGTTTTCAGACTTTAAAGTCTGAAATTCCAGAAGTGAACCGGAGGCGGGGCCTGGAGCATCGGTGAGCGGCTGCGCGGGCACAGGATGTCTGCGGGGGACCATTAGAAGCCCCGGGTAACTACAACTCATTTTCCCCCGACCCCCTACAGTATCCCTTTAATGTTCTGGTGGTAGTAGTACTGTATGCACTTGTAACCTATTCTGCAGCCCTTTATGGAGTACAAAGTCATGTCATGCCATAGTTTGCCTATTTGGGGGTGGGGAACCAATTAAAATTTTGTTTTTCAAATGTGGTGTGATACTGAAGTACCCAGAGGGAATCTATGCAAACAAGGCGAATGTACAGACTCCACACAATGTACAAAACAGGAAGTGGAATGAAAAACGATTGTTGTAGAAAGACCAAATAACCCATGCTACACGTCCATCAAATGCTGAAGAGTGAAGACCTATAGTTGATGGTGGGTACATATGGACAGAAGACAGCAGCAATGTAATAGTAAAATAACATGAAATGTATATCCTTATTTAATGATGATCTCCTTACAGGATGATCTGAGAAAATTCACTGATTAGAAAGTCCTACACAGAACACACACTTGCCTGCATGCTTATGCAGAGCTGTTGGTAGTATTATTCAGTAAATAAAATTGCTTTTTTCAGTATTCATTTATAGATTATTTAGTCAATGTTTGCCCTTTGTAAAATCTTTCCCTGATGTCTAAAATTGATCACTGGTGGTGACATCTTTAGTTCTGTCAGGTGATCTGTATGGAATGTTTGTTACTGAGAGTTCTATGCACAGGGAGATACTGCTTGCTTGGCAGTTGGAACAAGCCATTATTTCCCACAATGCAACGAGTTTCAACGGTAAGAGCCATGGTCGTACAGACCCCCATGATGATCTGTTCAAGAAAAGGTAAAGATTTCCCATGGGAAAGGGGGTATCAGCTACTGATTAGGACGAAGTTCAACCCTGTGTTAGTTTCTCTTTAAAATGTACCAGAGTCGGTAGACTGGGGCTTCCTCCAGCCTCATGAGCACGGTGGCTTCACTCTCAGTCCTCTTCAGCCACTCCGTTCTGGCACTACGACTCCCGATAATCTGGTCAGTCGCTGCCAGTCCAGAGTTTTTGCGCCACGAGGGGTGTGCACGTGGCTGAGCCACACATGCGCAAAAGGCTGCGAGTGCCTGTATTACCGGGAGTTGTAGGGCCAGAACGGGGTGTGTGTGTGTGGGGGGGGGGGGGTGCTATAGAGCAGGGCTTTTCAACCTTTTCACTAATTGTACCACCTTTATCGCCTGAAAATTTTCAAATACCACCAATGTGCCTGCACAGTAGTGTTTCCACTGAATGTAGAGCTGCTGCTGCGCATACGCGCACGCCATCAAGGAGATCTTTGGGGGGACCCAGCGCTGGATCCCCTCTACTGAGGAAAAAGGGGGAACCTCTATATCAGGGCTGCCCAATAGGTCGATCGCGATCTACCGGTAGATCGCGACCGCCTCCTCGGTAGATTGCGGCCTCTTGGCCGCGTCTCATTAAATTTTGCGGCCAGCAGCTCATCATGTTTAGCTGCTGGCCAATAAGAATGCACGGGAGACGGGGAGAGAAGACGCGGCGAGCAGAGAGGGAGGAGAGAGGCGGCGCGGCCGCTACGTCATGGCTGGGGGCGGCGCCGGGCAGCCTGCAACGTGCGTGCTGGTAACATGCCCGGCGCTGCCCCCAGCCATGACGTAGCGGCCGCGCCGCCTCTCTCCTCGCCGCGTCTTCTCCCCGCCATTCATATTGGCCAGCGGCCTGCCTGCCGGAGGTTCCAGGAGTCCAGAGGACCCTGGCTAACCTACGCTACAGGTACCTATACCTGGCTAAGCTACACTGAGGGCACCAATACCTGGCTAAGCTACACTGGGGGCACCAATACCTGGCTAAGCTACACTGGGGGCACCAATACCTGGCTAAGCTACACTGGGGGCACCAATACCTGGCTAAGCTACACTGGGGGCACCAATACCTGGCTAAGCTACACTGGGGGCACCAATACCTGGCTAAGCTACACTGGGGGCCCATATACCTGGCTAAGCTACACTGGGGGCCCATATGCCTGGCTAATCTACACTGAGGGCCCATATACCAGGCTAACCTACACTGGGGGCCCATATACCCGGCTAACCTACACTGAGGGCCCATATACCAGGCTAACCTACACTGAGGGCCTGTTTACCTGGCTAACCTACACTGAGGGCCTGTATACCTGGCTGACCTACACTGAGGGCCCGTATACCTGGCTAACCTACACTGAGGGCCCATATACCTGGCCAACCTACACTGAGGGCCCATATACCTGGCTAACCTACACTGAGGGCCCAAATACCAGGCTAACCTATACTGAGGGCATGTAACCTATGCTGCAGGCACATATACCTGGCTAACGCGGGGGGGGGGGGACGGGACGCGTGCTTAGCATTTGGGACGTTGGTAGATCTCCTGGCCTCGGCAAATTTTAAAGTAGCTCGCGAGCCGAAAAAGTGTGGGCACCCCTGCTCTATATGATCAAGAGGCTTCCCTCTCCCAAGGTAAGTACCCCCCAGGTGCAATTTTTCTCTTACAGGTACACTGTAAGAAAAGTGTGTGTGTGTGTGTGGGGGGGGGGGGGCAGGAAGTACTGGTGGGGTAAAGGGTTAAAATTAGATTGCTAGCCTACAGACTGCATTAGTAGCGAGCGAGGGGGAACTGAACTTTGTGGAGGACCAGGACATGCAGCAAACGGGCAATTAAGTACATGTACCACCTGGGCAACAGCAAGGTACCACTGGTGGTACGCATACCAGAGGTTGAAAAGCCCTGCTATAGAGGATGGCGAAGGAAGCCACAGTGCTCATGGGGTTAGAAGAAGCCCCAGGTAAGTATAAATAAAGCACTAGTGTACGATTTCAGTTTCACTTTAAAGGATACCTGAAGTGACATGTGACTGCCTGAAAGAGTTAAATATCAGGTATGTAAGTGACTGACTCAGACAGAAAGTGACTATAGTGTGACCCTCACTGATAAGAAATTCCCCTTTTTATCTCTTTCTTGCTCTCAGAAGCCATTTTCTGCTAGGAAAGTGTTTTGTAGTTGGAATTTCTTATCAGTGAGGGTCACACTGTAGTCGCTTCCTGTCTGAGTCAGCCACTTACATACCTGATATTTAACTCTTTCAGGCAGAGAAAGAAAAAAAGGAACACCGCATAGTTATTTGTCGGCTAGGCACTGTACAGACCCATGTCTATCTCATCATGTCACATGTCACTTCGGGTATCCTTTAAGCCTTGTACAGACACTCAACGAAAGCCATTTGAAATGTCTGACAAACAGATTTTACTGTATCAGTTGACAATCATGTAAGAGAAAAAAAAGTAATAAAACTACAACAATGAGCGACTGATATTGGACATTTTTCTCGATCAATCTCCGGATCAACTAAGACGACTTTTGGCAGATATCGTGTATTCGGCTACGTGTGTGCAATGTCGTTCAAATGCAAGATCGGTGTGCGTACAACTTTGTTGAAAAGTCTTGTTGCTTGTCACAAGTACGGACCTTTAGCCTACTTTTAAAGTGGACCTGAACTCTTGCACAGGACAGAAGGAAAATAGAGAGAAATGATCCCTGTATGTATTTTGAGAGTTTAGCCTGTCTAATATCCCCTCATCTGTGACTAATCACAAGTTGTAATTTGATCCCTCAGCTGACTGCCACAGCAGAGAGGTAATTGGTAGACACAGGATGCTAACAATATGTCTGCTTCCATGAAAGCAGGAAGTAGACAGACTGCAGATTTGTTGCAGGATTTGTATCAGCTGTGACAGACCTGTTTTTCTTGAAAGGTTATATCGGGATATGTGAGAGAGCAGGCTGGTGTTGTACTTTGTTCTCTGGTTGAACTCGATGGACGTATGTCTTTATTCAACCCAAGTAGCTATGTTGTTATGCTGTTGCTTATCTTTTAGAGCAGAGAGGAAGTTCTGAGTTAGGCTTCTTCCCCACTAAGACGTTGCGTTAGGTGCTACGTTAAGGTCGCATAACGTGCACCTAACGCAACGCATAGTGGAGTAGAAGCTGGACGTCAGATCGAGCCACGTTAAGCAGCTCTTTACGCGTCCTGTGATGCCGTGATGTGTACTCTTGGACGCATGCGGCATCACGTGGTCCTGCCAGCCAATCGTGGCATAAAGCGGCGCTCCAGGAAGTAAATACTGCACGTCACACAGTGCAGTGAATATTAATTAGCCATGTGCCTGGCGGAGGAGGTGGAGGGGAGACCTCCTCCTCCAACATTACTGAGCATGTGCAAACAGTCTAACGCGGCTTAGCCGCTTATAACGCACAGCATGCAGCACTTTGTTTTTGCCTGCTGCGTTACACTGTAACGCAACGTGGGCACTGTGAACAGCCCACTTGTGTTTCATTACTGTGAGTTGGGCCGCGTTACAGGCTGCTCTAACGTGCGCCTGTAACGTCCCACTGTGAAAGCAGCCTTAAGGTCCGCTTTAGGCCTCCTTCACATTGGGTGCGTTAAAAAGCTTTGTTTTCATATGAAAATGTATTTTTTTTTTCAATTAGGGGTACAAAATGCATGCGCTTCTATGTGCTAAGTAAGTGCATTCATGCTCTTGCATTGATGTGCGTTTTACAGCTCAGTGCACAGACATGCATGCAACACTACATTTTTGTAACGCAACTCAGCGCGTCGCATAGATGGGAACCAGGCACATTAATTACATGGGAAAATCAATACCTTGCAGAACGCACAGGGCAATGCGCTGTGAAAAGCGCACAGAAACGGCCCTGATGTGAACAAGGCCTTAACCTTGAACTTCGGATAGGCTGGCACAAGTGCACTTTGCATGCCGGTAACCAATGGCATCACCAGAAGCCACATGGTATGAGCGTATCTGGGCCCAGGCATAGACTTGTTATGTTGCCCACGAGAGCCTGACATTCGCTGTGTATTAGAATCTGTAGGAAGAGGATTAGAACGAGAGGGAATTACTCTGGTCAAGAGGCCATCTGCACAACCTCTGCAGTAATTGACTGTCCCGTGACTTAAGCAATCCGATTAGACCGGCATCTGGAACGGGCCTGCTGGCGGTCATCGTCAAAGGACCGCACGGGGGAATTTCCAAGAAACAGGTAAGACGGTCTGCGATGGTCCTGCAGAAGCCCGGGGTCAGGAGAATCATAAATACAATATCTGCATGTACATTGTGATGCGGTCTGCTCACAACTGCCAGTAAAGGCCGGAAATTGTCCCAGACTTCTTCATTATCACGAGCAATGGTCACACGCTGCATTAATAAATTACTTACTCTGGAAAATGTGGTCATGTGATGATTGCATGTCTGTGCATCATGTAGCTATTTCTTCCGCTGAATAATTGCAAAAAGTCCAACAGCGTATACAGACTGTACAATAGATAGCATTGTTCAGTAAGCAGTGACTGGATAGTGTAATGGTTGAGAGCTCTGGCACAGGCGACCTGGGTTCGAATCTCGGCTCTTCCTATTCTGTAAGCCAGCACCTATTCAGTAGGAGATCTTGGGCAAGACTCCTTAACCTTCCTGGCGGTAAGCCCGAGCTGAGCTCGGGCTATGCTGCGCAGGAGGATTTCTCAGCCCCCGCTGGGCCAATTTGCATATTTTTTTTTTGTTTTACACGCAGCTAGCACTTTGCTAGCTGTGTGTACTACCCGATTGCTGCGTCGTCCCCCCCCCCCCCCCCCCCCAGACCCCATGCACTGCCTTGCCTATCAGTGCCAGGCAGCGCTGAGGGGTGGATCGGGACTCCCTTTGACGTCGGTGACGGGGGAAGCCCTGATGGAAATCCCATTCAAAACGGGATTTCCGGATGGGCTTGATCGCCGGAGGCGATCGAAGAGGGTGGGAGTATACCGCTGCACAGCGGCTGTCATGTAGCTAGCGCTAGGCTAGCTACATGATTAAAAAAAATTTTTTTAAAAATTGTGCTGCGCTGCCCCCTTGTGGTTTTAACAGTGCTACTGCCTAAAGAGCACCCCCTAGTGGCTGCCTCACAAGCACTTTGAGTCTGACAGGAGAAAGAGCGCTTTACAAATACTGTACTGGATTTGACTTGTGGAGGTTGAATTGAATCAAGTAGGATTCGTGAGTCTCAGAGGTGCTGAAATATCCATTACTTGAGCTGTCACTAGTTCAGGAAACGGTGTAACGGATTTAATCACAAGATAAGCCAAAAGGACCATGTGGTGGAAGACCTGGAAACAAATGCATGAAATAAGACAAGAATTGCAGCATATAGAAGGAAAGAAAAAAATCAGTTTAAAGGAGGCCACACACTATACAATTTTTTAAATATCTGTTCAATTTAAGAATTGCAATCATTTTTTTCTGACTGATTGTAACATTTCAAAAATATGACCAATGTACCACACACCTATGTTCAATTTTTTCCTCAATTATGATAAAAATGATTGGAAACTCAGAGAAAATTGCTAGGGTGTGTATATTGATAAATTAACAATCCAACACACACCATACAATCTTTAGTAGAAATTGAAGAGAAATATCTGGCATTCCGGATCGATTTAAATCGAAAAAACGGGAAATCCGATCAGATTTTTCAGTCGGATGAAAAAGCTTTCGATTTTTTCGAGAGATACGATCGTTTTTATCGAATTACTGTAAAATCTGATCATTTTATTGTATGGTGTGTGGCCACCTTTAAGGTGGCCACACACCATACAATTTTTTAAATATCTGTTCAATTTAAGAATTGCAATCATTTTTTTCTGACTGATTGTAACATTTCAAAAATATGACCAATGTACCACACACCTATGTTCAATTTTTTTCCCAATTATGATAAAAATGATTGGAAAATCTGGCAAAATTGCTAGGTTGTGTGTATTAATTGACAACCTAACACACACCATACAATCTTTAGAAAAATTGAAGAAAAATATCTGTGATTCTGGATCGAAAAAAATCGACGAAAATGGGAAATCCGATCGGATTTTTCAGTCGAATGAAAAAAAAGCTTTTGATTTTTTTCGGGAGATCCGATCGTTTTTATCGAATTGCCGTAAAATCAGATCATTTTGTTGTATCGTGAGTGGCCACCTTAAGGCTCCCTGCACACTGCAAATCTGATTTGCGATTCCGATTTTCCTTTAATGCTATCAACAGAAAAACGCAGAAAAATCGGAAATCTGAATCGCATGTAAAAAATGATTAAGAATCAGAATCACTTGTAGTGTGCAGGGAGCCTCTTGCACACTACATGATTTGCGATATTTAATCGATTTTCACACGCAATTCTGATTTTCATAGTACTACAGGTACTGCATGCTGCGTTTTTTTTTTCTACGTTTTTCTTTTGATAGCAACCAGGGAGAATCGTAATTGCAAATCGGATTTGCAGTGTGCAGGGGACCTAAAAGCGGTGCAATTTTTTCATGAGCTTTTAGACCCTAAAAGCAGGAAAATGTACTGCAGTGAGATCTGCAGCAGTCCTGCACAATACATACCTCCCTTGAATCTAGCACTGCAATTCTCCCTCCATCCTCCTGGTGGCGCTGTACCCCTATAGTTAGATCTCTGTCTGTCATCATGATGTCTATCTCTCACCCGAAGGATCCAGAGCCTCAGGACCGGAAAAAGAATGGCTGCCAGAGTCTAGTTCCAGGGGGAGGTGAGCTACGTACACACATGCGACAACGATCGTTCGTTATGAACGACGAACAAACTTTTAATTGAAGAAAGAACGACCTTAGTAAAGTTAGTTGTAAAAGGTGTGTAATGATCTGATCGTTAAAACGAACGTTACATCACATAAAGCAACTATTGCGCTTGCGCATAAAAATGAAAAGTTCCATGGAGAAATAGTGAAATGCGCATGTCAAGCCTAGTACGAACGATCGTTACCAACGATGTACTACTTTTGCAAACGATCGTCGTTGGGAAAAACCCGCCAAGCTAGATCATTCGTTTTGAACGATCTAGCTCGTCCGTCGTTAGACTTCATGGTCGTTGGCTGCTTTCTTTCAAACGATCGTCGCTTGAAAGTATCGGGGAACGATCGTTTCAAACGACTATAGTCGCATGTGTGTACGCACCTTGAGAAACACCGACACCCTGTGCTGTGTCTGCATACCTCCTGGCACTACCCCGAGTCAGGCTTGGGATTATCCCTCTTGGCTTCTTTTTTCCACCCTGAGCCTGACTCAGGGTTACCGGCAAGGAAGTTTAAACCTATAGATGGGTTAATCTGGCCATGCACCTATAAAGAATGTGTTGGTAACGTCTTAGGCCTGATCCCCATGCAGGGATGTCGAACTCCAGTCCTCCAGTTTCCTACTGCTATACCGTGTCCACCCCTGGTGGAGGGGTGATCTACCCCCTTTCGCATCTACAGAGAGCGACTTCTTATCCCTGAGTGAGGACAGGTCTAATCTCCTCACCTGCCTATACAGTGCTTGGTAACCCACGCTTGTGAGTATACTCTTCTCACGATAACCTTTACTTCATTTATGCTTAACATACTACACTATATTGGGCTCTCGGTTTCTCTACACTTTATCCAGTCCTCAAGAGCTTGAGGTTCTCACACATTTTTGAAACCGCTCAAATTAATCGATGGGATGCATTTAGGAAAAGCGTTTGTCATCAAGTAGAACACATTTCTCCATTTCGCAGTCCATCTAAAAACCGGCATAGATATGTCCCTCAAGGACTGGAGTTCCACATCTCTGTATAGAGATGGACAAGAAAGGGAGAAAAGTAGACATTGGTTGCCTTCTCTGGAGCTTTTGGTCAGGTAGCAAATGAGGGATGAGAAGAGATGTTCTCGGAACACAGGAGACTTGGGCCCATGAGCTGTGGAAGTTTGGGTGCCCTAGGGCATTCATATAAATAGCAGCAATAGGCAGAAATTTGGGTGCCCGTGGTGCCCGATAGCGTTGCTGCTGATGCCCAAATTTCCACCCATGTCTGCTATTTATATGGGTGCCGATTAAGGTTAGACGTGGAGGGTGTCGGGTGCTGAAATTGGACCTGAACTCTTGCACAGACAGGACACAAGGAAAACAGAAATGCACCCTGTGTGTTTTTAGAGAGAAGAGCCTGTGTAATTCCCCCTAATCTTCAAGCAATCAGAAGTGTAATTTTAGCTGTGTCAGCACAGAAATGTGGCAGTCTTGGCAGACACAGTTAATTTGTAAACACAGGATTTTAACCCTTTGCTTTCTTGAAAACAAGAAGTAGACACGCTGAAGATTTATTGAAGAAGTTCTGTAAGCTTTAGCAAAGAAATGTATTTCTTTAACCTTTTGTGGGCTGCCGCATGTAAATCCTACACTGCACTTGTGGCTGTCTAAGCCTGATGCGGTGTAGGATTTAAGCTGCCTGCCTTTTCCGCTCCCAACGCGATCGTGCGCACCCTGAGAGGGGAGATTAAGCTGTCGTATGACAGCTGACATCTCCCCTCAGTGATCAGGAGCCATCGCGATTGGCTCTTGATCACATGATCTCTACGATCGCTGGTGGATCATAGCGATCACTATTAGAGCTGTGTCAGTAGGGGGGGGGGGGGGAGGATCTGCTCACCTTCCTTCCTGACATTCCCCCGACAATCGTTGCTCCCCTCTGCTCTGGCTGGCATCCCTGCTCGCTCTGTCGTAAGTGTCGGGTCCTGGCTTGATGACATCATCAAGCCGCGACCCGGAACTTAACGTCAGTACGAGCAAGGATGCCGGCAAGAGCGGGGGGGGGGGGGGCTAAAGCTACTCATCGCTGGGGCCTGGAAGGTGAGTAAAGGCTACTGGCAATACGGGGGACACCATGCCCAGCTAGCCCTACCAGGGATCCGGCTGCCTGACCGCCCCACCCACCAAACGCCCCCTTATGCAAAATTGTCTGGTCCTTAAGGGGGGTTAGGCGGCCCAAAAAGGTTAAGGGTTACTATGCGTTTGCTTATCTTTTAGAGCATAGAGGAGGATTAGGTCCGCTTTCAGGTTAGACACCGGGGGGAGGGGGACGGTTAGGTTTAGGCATCAGTAGAGGGAGGGTTCAGTGTGAGCACAGGGCTAGGTTTAGGCTTCGGTAGAGGGAGGGTTCAGTGTGAGCATAGGGTTAGGTTTAGGCTTCGGTAGAGGGAGGGTACAGTGTGAGCATAGGGTTAGGTTTAGGCTTCGGTAGAGGGAGGGTTCAGTGTGAGCACAGGGTTAGGTTTAGGCTTCGGTAGAGGGAGGGTTCAGTGTGAGCACAGGGTTAGGTTTAGGCTTCGGTAGAGGGTGGATTCAGTGTAAGCACAGGGTTAGGTTTAGGCTTCGGTAGAGGGAGGGTACAGTGTAAGCACAGGGTTAGGTTTAGGCTTCGGTAGAGGGAGGGTTCAGTGTGAGCACAGGGTTAGGTTTAGGCTTCGGTAGAGGGAGGGTTCAGTGTGAGCACAGGGTTAGGTTTAGGCTTCGGTAGAGGGAGGGTTCAGTGTTAGCATAGGGTTAGGTTTAGGCTTCGGTGGAGGGAGGGTTCAGTGTGAGCACAGGGTTAGGTTTAGGCTTCGGTAGAGGGAGGGTTCAGTGTGAGCACAGGGTTAGGGCTAGGCTTCGGTAGAGGGAGGGTTCAGTGTGAGCACAGGGTTAGGTTTAGGCTTCGGTAGAGGGAGGGTTCAGTGTTAGCATAGGGTTAGGTTTAGGCTTCGGTGGAGGGAGGGTTCAGTGTGAGCACAGGGTTAGGGCTAGGCTTCGGTAGAGGGAGGGTTCAGTGTTAGCATAGGGTTAGGTTTAGGCTTCGGTAGAGGGAGGGTTCAGTGTGAGCACAGGGTTAGGGCTAGGCTTCGGTAGAGGGAGGGTTCAGTGTGAGCACAGGGTTAGGTTTAGGCTTCGGTAGAGGGAGGGTTCAGTGTTAGCATAGGGTTAGGTTTAGGCTTCGGTGGAGGGAGGGTTCAGTGTGAGCACAGGGTTAGGGCTAGGCTTCGGTAGAGGGAGGGTTCAGTGTTAGCATAGGGTTAGGTTTAGGCTTCGGTAGAGGGAGGGTTCAGTGTGAGCACAGGGTTAGGGCTAGGCTTCGGTAGAGGGAGGGTTCAGTGTGAGCACAGGGTTAGGTTTAGGCTTCGGTAGAGGGAGGGTGCAGTGTTAGCATAGGGTTAGGTTTAGGCTTCGGTGGAGGGAGGGTTCAGTGTGAGCACAGGGTTAGGGCTAGGCTTCGGTAGAGAGAGGGTTCAGTGTAAGCACAGGGTTAGGTTTAGGCTTCGGTAGAGGGAGGGTTCAGTGTGAGCACAGGGTTAGGTTTAGGCTTCGGTAGAGGGAGGGTTAAGTGTGAGCACAGGGTTAGGTTTAGGCTTCGGTAGAGGGAGGGTTCAGTGTTAGCACAGGGTTAGGTTTAGGCTTCGGTAGAGGGAGGGTTCAGTGTTAGCATAGGGTTAGGTTTAGGCTTCGGTAGAGGGATGGTTCAGTGTAAGCACAGGGTTAGGTTTAGGCTTCGGTAGAGGGAGGGTTCAGTGTAAGCACAGGGTTAGGTTTAGGCTTCAGTAGAGGGAGGGTTCAGTGTAAGCACAGGGTTAGGTTTAGGCTTCGGTAGAGGGAGGGTTCAGTGTAAGCACAGGGTTAGGTTTAGGCTTCGGTAGAGGGAGGGTTCAGTGTGAGCACAGGGTTAGGTTTAGGCTTCGGTAGAGGGAGGGTTAAGTGTGAGCACAGGGTTAGGTTTAGGCTTCGGTAGAGGGAGGGTTCAGTGTTAGCACAGGGTTAGGTTTAGGCTTCGGTAGAGGGAGGGTTCAGTGTTAGCATAGGGTTAGGTTTAGGCTTCGGTAGAGAGAGGGTTCAGTGTAAGCACAGGGTTAGGTTTAGGCTTCGGTAGAGGGAGGGTTCAGTGTGAGCACAGGGTTAGGTTTAGGCTTCGGTAGAGGGAGGGTTAAGTGTGAGCACAGGGTTAGGTTTAGGCTTCGGTAGAGGGAGGGTGCAGTGTGAGCATAGGGTTAGGTTTAGCTGTAGTAAGATATCGGTATAATTCACTGATATTTTTCTTTTGTAATTGCAATGTGGTAAATTTAGTGATGTACGATTGGCTATTTCTGCATGCCCAAATTTCCAGGTGCCCTGTTTGCACATGTGCATGTTCTCCTATAGGTTACTGTGCCGCTGCCCCCAGATTCTATCATGGCTAGCTTATGGCAAAGCAACATAAATTCAGCATGACGGCTAATAGATCATTCTTATCTATGGAATGTAACATTACATATACACACTTCTGGCAGGTGTTTTTACAAATAGCCACAGCATAGAGACACCCCTTGCTGTACAATCGCTGCATATTCTCCAGTTTCAAAAATAATCTCTGCATCAGCTGGGAGATTTAAGCATGTTTTGCTTAGGAGACAAACTCCTAGTTGGATATGCAGAGAAACTGAAGTGAGAGGAACCTGGAAGATGATTCCTTCATTGATTAACCAGTCTCTGCCCCTTAAAGTGAACCTCCAGACTAAAAATTTACTCAGCAGCACTGAAAAGGTTTGATGTTTCTTTAGCAGTTTCACAGCATCAGAACTTTATTTTTCTTATCCACGCCTCATTTTTGGCTGCACAGAAGCTAAGCTCCGCCCCATCAAAGAAAACTGCCCGGGCATTTTTCCCCTGATACTGTGCAAAGCATGATGGGATTTTTGATGTTGTTGTTCTCGTTGCCTAGCAACTGGGAGGGGTGATCAGGACACAAGGACAGTTGGAACTGTGTCTCATGCTCTCTGTCACCTCCTTTCAACCAAAAAGATGGCTGCCCCCATGAAATCACAAACATTTGCCTGTTCTTTTAAAACAGTATGGTTAAGAGATTATATTGCCTATCTATTTTTATTAACATAACTAATGTAACTTAATGACAGCAGGTTTGTTTAGGCTGAAGTTCCTCTTTAAGGACCAGAGACTGCTGGTACCAGAAAACAGTGCTTAACAACGAATCGCCGAACGGACCCGTTGCTCTTGCTGGTCACACAACTCACACATCGCTGCAGGCCCCTCAGCTCTGTGAGCCGCTCAGGAGCCGATTTCATTGGCTTCTGACCCTGTGATAGGCTGTGATTGGCTCACAGTGATCACAGGATCAGTAGCCAATGAAATCGGCTCCTGAGCGGCTCACAGAGCTCTGCTATCATAGCGACGGGCCTGCGGCAAGGGAGAGAACGGCGAGTCCGGGCGGCGCGGTATTTGAAATCTACGCCCTGTCAGGAATAGGCAGTCGCAAACAGAGGGCAGAGATTTCAATTTACCGCAGTCCGGAAGCAATTAAAGAGGAACCATCGTGAAAATCTTAAAATTAAAAACACATATAAATAAGTACATTTCTTCCAGAGTAAAATGGGCCATAAATGACTTCTCTCCTATGTTGCTGTCACTTACAGTAGGTAGTAGAAATCTGACATTACTGGCAGATTTTGGCCTAGTCCATCTCTCTATAGGGGATTCTCAGCATGGCCTTTATTCTTTATAAAGACATTCCCTGAAAATTATTAATGCAAACATGCTGGCCAGCCTCCCTGCTTGCTGCACATTATTTTGGCCGTTGGACTGAGCAACTGCCATTCACTAAGTGCTTTTAAAAATAAAGAAAACCCTGAGAACCCCTCTATGAGAAGATGGGCTAGTCCAATATCTGTCGGTAATGTCAGATTTCTACTTCTTATTGTAAGTGACAGCAACATAGGAGAAAAGTTATTTATGGCTCATTTTACTCTGGGAGAAACGTACTTCTTATTCGTATGTGTTTTAAATTTTAAGATTTTCGAGACCATTCCTCTTTAAACATTGTACACACAGGTAGGGCTGCCATCAGACATTTTGAGGCCCCTCATATATCATCAGGCCTGGAGAAGGGGTTAACTTGCCTAACTCGCCACCCTTAGCCGTTGCGTTCCACTTCGCGTTTCAGTCACTCCATACTTACTCCTTCAACCCAGAACTTCAGGAGTGACTGGAACGCGAGTGGAGCGCATTGGTTACGGGCAGCAAGTTGAGTAAGCTAGCCCCGCCCTCTCCCCGGCCTGTAACTTCGAGTCATAATTTCAATTACGAGTGAATCAAAGCATCACTGACGGTTAATAGCACTGTACACACTACAGACTATGATTATCTGCTGACGTCATCCGGTGGTTATTTAAAATGCATTGCCGTCTATTATGTTTTAAGGTTTTACATACCTTAACTTTTTTTTTTTTTTTACTTAAGGCTCGTACACACGCCTGATCAAAGGCAACGACGGGTCCGTTGGCACCTCCCACTGGGCGGGTTTTCAGCAGACAGTACAGTGTGTACAGTCTGTCGGTGGACTGATAAGGCTGTTTCGGGCGCCCGGCGGATCGTCAGCCTTATCAGTCCAGCGACAGACTGTACACACGCTGTACTGTCTGCTGAAAACCCGCCCAGCGGGAGGTGACGACGGACCTGTCGTTGCCTTTGATCAGGCGTGTGTATGAGCCTTAAAGAGACTCTGAAGCCTTAAAGCCTTGAAGCATGTTTGCCCCTGCTAAAACGCCGCTATCCCGCGGCTGAACGAGGGTCCTTTCCGCTCCAAATCCCCCCTGCAAAATCCACGACCAACTTGGTCATAGATTTTGCTACCCCTGTGCACTTCCGTGTGAGGCAGGGCTATGAGCTGCAGCCCTGCCTCACACGCGTCTATCAGCGGTGGATCTCCGCCTTTCCCCCGCCCCTCTCAGCGAAGGCAGATTGAGAGGGGCGGGGGAGAGGCGGAGATCCACCGCTGACAGACGCGTGTGAGGCGGGGCTGCAGCTCATAGCCCTGCCTCACACGGAACCGCTCCCCGGGCAGCACCGGGGGGATTTGGAGGGGAAAGGACCCTCGTTCAGCCGCGGGATAGCGGCGTTTTAGCAGGGGCACACATGCCCCTGCTATAAATAAGGAAAAAAGCCATTTTAATTATGGCTTCAGACTCTCTTTAAAGAGACACTGAAGCGAAAAAAATATATGATATAATGAATTGGTTGTGTACTATGAACAATTACTAGAAGATTAGCAGCAAAGAAAATATTCTCATATTTTTATTTTCAAGTATATAGTGTTTTTTCTAACATTGCATCATTCTATAATATGTGCAGATTACACAACACTCAGCATTCAAAACGATTCTTTCAGAGCAGTCTGTGAACTAATGACCTCTCCTCTAGCAGAGGAAAAGTAAATAGTTAACTAACAGTTGAGATAATAAAAGTCAGAAAGCAGCCCTCTCCACGACTTTTGAAAGTCGTAGAGATAATGGCTTTTTTTTATAGAGATAACAACTGGAGTTTCTTAACTCTTCCTGTACTGGAAACAATTAGACTGATGTATCTGATCTTAATGTTTTATTTCTTAGCTGTACTACACATATAAATCATAATATCATAGTTTTTTTTTCACTTCAGTGTCTCTTTAAGTCTGATAATTAAAGCGGAACTGCAGTGAAAATGACATAATTAATAAAATTGCTTATTTTTTACAATATTTAATTATACATTATTTAGTCATTGTAAAATCTTTCCTTTCCCTGATTTACATTCTGAAATGTATCACTGGTGGTGACATCTTTAGTTCTGCCAGGGGATCTGTACGGAATGTTTGTTACTGAGAGTTCTATGCACAGAGGGAGATACTGCTTGCTTGGCAGTTGGAAAAAGATGGTTGACAGAGAGCAAACTATCAGAACCGTGGTCATGACATCACACTGTGGGAGGGGTTTCACCACAATATCAGCCATACAGATGATCTATTCAAGAAAAGGTAAAGATTTCTCATGGGAAAAGGGGTATCAGCTACTGATTGGTATGAAGTTCAATTCTTGGTTACAGGTCCTCTTGTCAGTAAGGCCCAGTGCACACCGAGCGGTTTTTGGAGCGATCCGCCGGCCGCATCCGCCTATAAAAACGCTTGGCTAATGTATTGCAATGGGATGGTGCACACCGGCGGTTTGCGGTTTTTGCCAAGCCGCAAACGCGCCTCCTGCTGCGCGTTTGCGGTTTTCGGAAGCGTTTCATCCTCAATGTAAAGTATAGGAAAAACGCAAACCGCTCTGAAAAACGCTACTTCAGAGCGGTTTGCCAGGCATTTTTGTTACAGAAGCTGTTCAGTAACAGCTTTTACTGTAACAATATATGAAATCTGCTACACAAAAACGCACCCAAAACCGCTAGGTGTGTTTAGAAAACCTCTCTAAACATACCGAGAATCGCTCTGAAATCAGCTCCCAAAACCGCTAGCGTATTGCGGATCTGCTAGCGGTTTTGGTGTGCACTGGGCCTAAGTGTCAGTAACCAATCACACATTTTCTTTGTTCTACAAATAGTATATAATATATAAAAATATAGCAGTGCTGTGTAATATGTTGGCGCTTTATAAATCCAATCAATAAATAATAAATAAATAAATATCAGAATATAAGACTTGCCTGACCAATAAATAAAGTATCTGTATTATAAGCCAGAGTTTTCCTTTCCACTGTCTTTAAAGGGAAGGTCCAAGCAAAAAAAAAAAAAGAGATTCACTTACCTGGGGCTTCTACCAGCCCCATGCAGCCATTCTGTGCCCTCGTAGTCACTCACTGCTGCTCCAGTCCCCCGCTGGCAGCTTTCTGACCTCGGAGGTCAGGGCCACATTGCGTACATTTTTACACATTCCCGCTAGTGCAGGAACATTAACACATACATTTTTACGCGTTAGTGGTGAAACACGCACATTTTTGTTCCTGCACTAGCTGGAATGCGTAAAAATGTATGCAATGTGGCCCTGACCTCCGAGGTCAGAAAGCTGCCAGCGGGGGACTGGAGCAGCAGTGAGTGACTACGAGGGCACAGGATGGCTGCATGAGGCTGGTAGAAGCCCCAGGTAAGTGAAACTCATTTTTTTTTTTTTGCTTGGACCTTCCCTTTAAAATAAAAATGTCTATTTACCCATGAATGAAGTTCAATGTACAATAATGTTTATGTACAGAATGTATGGAACTATATACTGCCTGTATGTCTATGTGCAATGTGAGACTGGTAGCTCTGATGGCGTCTCATCTCAATAAAGATCTAAAAAAGAAAGTACTCTGTGGTGTATGTGATTTATTTTTTTTTAAGTGAATTTATTTTATTGTCGATTACAGTATTTGCCAACATATTGTGCAGAGTTGAAGACTATAAACCTGAGACAGGCCCTGATGCAGGGCCGGCCCGCTCATGAGGCGGGGTGAAACATTTGCCTCAGGTGGCACATCTGGGGGGGGGCGGCACCCGCCTGTCCGTGGGTGGGAGGCCGTCCGCCGAGCTGGAGGAGTAGCGGGCAGAAAGGGGGTATTGGGCCTAGCGGTGGAAAGGGGGATCGGACCCCCCCTCCCTTGCCTGGGTCCCCTGGTCTGCGCTTCCTTCCAGCTGTAAATAGTTAAGTACCAGTGTGTAGATTAAGAGGCAACGGGCGGGGATCATTCACCTCTTCCACGTACCAGCGAGTGCTCCACTGACGTCACTTCCTGCAACGCCGCCCACTGTATTGTAAGTGGACAGCATTGCAGGAAGTGACGTCAGTGGAGCGCACTTTGGAACGCGGAAAAGGTGAGTGATCCCCGCCCGTTGCCTCTTAATCTATACGCTGGTACTTAACTATTTACAGCTGGAGGGGAGCGCAGATCAATGGACCCAGGCGAGGGAGGAGGGGTCCGACCTCCCTCCCCACCGCTAGGCCCAATACCGCCTTCCTGCCCGCTACCCCTCCAGCTCGGTGGCCCCCCCACCCACACGGGGGAGGTGGGGGGCGGCGATTTTTTTAAATTTTGCCTCAGGTGGCAAAAAGTCTAGGGCCGGCCCTGCCCTGATGTTAAAGGGGGTTCTCGATTTTCACAAGGAAAAGTAGTTTACTATGTCAGAAGTTTACTATTGCAGTGATTGTCATGCTCAAACACATAAAGTATGCTATAGTACCATATCTTAATTCAGTCAATAATTGGGAGTCATTTTTTCTTTTCAATGCTTCAGCAAGCGAGCACAGACAGACAGTGTCTAAAGGCTCATACACACATCAGACTATAGTCTTTGGGAAATGAAAGATCACAGACCAATCTTACCCCCTTCCATGTAGTATGAGAGCCATACCTACACAGTCTATTCTATGGAGCTGAACTCCCCATCAGATAAAAGTCTTTGCAAGATGCTGCACACAAAGATGCTGTACAGACACAAAAGATCAGTATCTGCAAAAGATCTGTTCCTGCCAAAGATCCGTTCCTGCAAATTGCATTCATAGTCTATGAGATCTGCAGATCATCATACTCACCTTGTTTAACCTGCTGAGCGGTCTGGACGAGCTCAGCTCGTCCATTACCGCCACTGCAGAGGCTGCCGCTCAGGCCCTGCTGGGCCGATTTTAATGAAATAAAAAGCAGCACACGCAGCCGGCACTTTGCCAGCCGCGTGTGCTGCCTGATCGCCGCTGCAGCGTGGCGATCCGCCGCGTGCAGCGGCGAAAGAGGGTCCCCCCAGCCGCCCGAGCCCAGCGTAGCCGGAACAAACAGTTCCGGCCAGCGCTAAGGGCTGGATCGGAGGCGGCTGACGTCCATGACGTCACTCCGCTCGTCGCCATGGAGACGAGGTAAGCGAAACACGGAAGGCCGCTTATTGCGGCCTTCCGTGTTACTTCTGGCCGCCAGAGGCGATCGGAAGAACGCCTCCGGAGCGCCCTCTAGTGGGCTTTCATGCAGCCAACTTTCAGTTGGCTGCATGGAATAGTTTTTTTTTTATTTAAAAAAAACCCTCCCGCAGCCACCCTGGCGATTTTATCAGAACGCCAGGGTGGTTAACAGACTTCATCTGCAGATCAGAGCCACCAGGATGGATCTTCAGATCGGCAAATAATTGTCTGATCTGCAGATGAATGTCAGTTAAACAAGGTGTGTATGATGATTTGCAGATTTCATAGACTATGAATGCAATTTGCAGGAACGGATCTTTGGCAGGAACAGATCTTTTGCAGATACTGATCTTTTGTGTCTGTACAGCATCTGTGTGTGCAGCATCTTGCAAAGATTTCTTTTTTCTGATGGGGATTTCAGCTCCATAGAAAAGACTGTGAAGGTATGGCTCTCATACTACATGAAGGGTGGTAAGATTGGTCTGTGAACTTTCATTTTCAGAAGACTATGGTCTGATGTGTGTATGCACCTTTAGCTAGATCAAAATGCATAGTGCTCAATAAGTAGGGATTTGCATGCAATAATCATGCAACAGCCTGCACAGGAAGCATAGGTCTCACCAGTTAATGCAGGTACAGTACTGATAGTAGTGTGCTGCTCTGTCCACATGTCTGTGCAGCCTGAATGATGCTGTAGTGTTGCAGCCATGCACAAGCAAGTCACAGATGACGGGCAGTTCCCTCAGGGCCCGTTCACACTGCACGCGTTTCCAGCCGCGTTTTGGAAACGCGTGCAGGTGGCCAAAACGCACGACATCAGACATTGCATAGAGTGCAATGTCTGATGTTCACACTGCATGCGTTCCGGACCTGTGCGGTCCGGGAACGCATGCTGCACGCAGATTTTGCAAAAACGCGTGGCTGTCCCATTCACTTTTCAGTGATGGGATCAGGCACGCAACGCACACAAACGCGGATGGCCATGCGTTCGTACGCGTTGCGGTCCGCACGCATGGACATCCGCATTTCTGATCTGAACGGGCCCTCAGTAATCAGGCAGCAGCTTACACAGGAAGCATAAGTCTCACCAGTTAATGCAGGTACAGTACTGGTAGTGTGCTACATTTCTGTGCAACCTGGATGATACTGTAGCGTTGCAGCCATGCACAAGCAAGTCACAGATGACAGGCAATTGTAATCAGGCATCAGCTTACGCAGGAAGAATAGGTCTCACTGGTTGGTGCTTTTACGGTAATCCACATA
The DNA here is from genome assembly GCF_040937935.1 of Hyperolius riggenbachi. Lineage (NCBI taxonomy): Eukaryota > Metazoa > Chordata > Amphibia > Anura > Hyperoliidae > Hyperolius > Hyperolius riggenbachi. Next base: position 22,484,029 of record NC_090654.1, read on the forward strand.
GGCCTAGAGCAGTGTGCAGCCTACAAGTAGCTGCCAACAGCTCATAGGTCTCTGACTGACGTATGGCACATGTTCCCGCCCACTTTCCACTATAGCCGGATACAGAATACTGCAGGGGCCAAAAGACAGGTTTACTATAACAGAAATTTTAGGATATCCGAGTTTACTATATCAGGCGTTGCTCCCATAGACTTATAATAGAGATTGGCCGGGACCTGGAGAGGTAGCTCACTATACCCGAATGTTTACTAAAACAAGATTACACTGTATGAGCACAATGGCACGGGCTAGGGATGGTCTACGAGATGCTGATATTTCTAGGTTGCATGCACATTTAGTTTGCGTTGTATTGCAGCTTGCTGCACGCTGTTTGCGTTCAATTTGCACACAATCCAGAAGGATGAGCGTGGAGATGCAAGACAGAAAATTCAGGGCAGCCATTTGTAAACGGTATTTATCCCAACAACCCACAGACCACTCACAGAATACTTGGATGAGCGGTGAAATGGCAGCGCACATGGGTGCTGATGGGACAACGCTTTAGATGTTGCTTAGGCTAGTTAAAAACTTGCTAGAAGCAATTATTAAGGGACCACTGTCGCAAAAAAAATGATAAATACATGTAAACACAAACAAATAATAAGTATGTTTTTTCCAGAGTAAATGAGCCATACAATACTTTTCTCCTATGTTGTTGTCACTTACAGTAGTTAGTCAAAATATGACAGAACTGACAGGTTTATGAGTAGTCCATCTCTTCGGCCCAGTGCACACCAAAAACCTCTAGCAGATCAGCAAAACGTTAGAGGTTTTTGAAGCAGACTTCAGAGCGATTCTAGGCATGTATAGAGAGATTTTCTAACCATGCCTAGAGGTTTTTGGAGCGTTTTTGTGTAGCAGATTACAAATATTATTACAGCAAAGCTATTACTGAACAGCTTCTGTAACAAAAACGCCTGGAAAGCTGCTCTGATCTGGTGTTTTTCAGAGCGGTTTTTCACTTTCCTATACTTTAACATTGAGGCAGAAACGCCTCAGAAATCTAAAAAATGCTGCAGCCCCCGAGTTTGCGCTTGTGAAAAAAACCATCCGCTCTGGTGTGCACCAGCCCATTGACTAACATTAGCCAAGCGGTTTCCCATCTGCAAACGCTTCAGGACCGCTCTGGTGTGCACCAGCCCTTCTCTAGGGATTCTCTGTATTTCATTTTTTTTCTTTAAAAATGCACTCCCTGAAGAGGATCTATACAAAGATGTAGCTCCCCCACTGCCAACACACCACACACACACACACACTACACACACACTACACACCACACCACACACACTACACACACACTACACACACACTACACACCACACCACACACACGTCTGCACACTATTCTGGCAGTTGGACTGCGCAAACACCGATCACTAAGTGCTTTTGAAGATAAAGAAAATCCTGAGAATCTGGATTTATGGTAACCACTGTAATAAAGGGGATACTAAAGGGAGCTGCAGCGTTGAAGAAGGAAACCAATATAATAAAAGAAAAGCTTATCAGGGACAATAATTAAGCAGACATGGGGAGAGCCAGGATTGACACAACTGACACTTTGAAGAGGCACATGGATCAGGGGCGTAGCAATAGGGGTTGCAGAGGTTGCGACCGCATCAGGGCCCTTGGGCCAGTGGGGCCCCGAAGGTCCCTCCCTCAACTACAGTATTAGCTCTCTATTGGTCCTGTGCTCATAATAATCACTTCTATAGATACATTGAATAGTAGTAATCATTAACAAGCTGCTCCCCATCCCCTTCTTGCACCTCTGACACTGTAGTTGCCATTGGCAGGTTTTGGTGCGCCGTATCAATTGTTATGTATAGAGTGCTTGGGGGGGGGGGGGGGGGGGGGGCATTTTAAAACTTGCATCGGGGCCCACAGCTCCTTAGCTACGGCACTGACATGGATTCTTGGATTCTCAGCCCTGCAGCATTAGTGGATTTAAACAAAGGTAGAAGAACTCGCACCTTGATGGGTTTGTGTGCAGAGCCGGGACAAGGTCCTCCAGCACCCAAGGCTGAGACACCAAAGTGCGCCCCTCCATCCCTCCCACCCCAGCCGTCACACACTGATTGCTATTAGACTAAGAGGCGCCCCAGGGCCCCCAACACCTTAATCTCTAGTTATCTGGCTTACAGTCACTGCCATGTATCCCCTTTTCTTATTTCTCTCTGCTTCAAACACAATAGGGGAATGATAGCTGAGTGAGTTGTGCGCCCCCTCCTCACTGAGGCTGGAGCCTCTCTCGCCTCTGCCTCGGGCCCACCCTGCGCCCCCTCCTACACAGTGCCCTGAGGCTGGAGCCTCTCTCGCCTCTGCCCCGCCCTGTTTGAGTGTCATACTAATGCAGGAGACACTAAAGCTGGCCATAGGGTTGTAGGGGACATTAACAGAAGCTACAGTAATAAAGGAGGCACTAATAAGGGCCATGGTAATGAAGGACAGACTAATAGTGGCCACCGTAATGAAGGAGAAACTAATGAGGGCCACAATATTAAAAGAGGGTCTCATGTGGATCACAATAAAGAAGGAGGCACTAATGAGGACCACAGTATTGAAGGAGGGTCTAATGGGGACCACAATAATGAAGGCGGGACTAATGGAAGCCACAATAATGAAGGCGGGACTAATGGGAATCACAATAATGAAGGCGGGACTAATGGGAATCACAATAATGAAGGCGGGACTAATGGGAGCCACAATAATGAAGGCGGGACTAATGGGAATTACAATAATTAAGGCAGGACTAATGGGAATCACAATAATGAAGGCAGGACTAATGGGAATCACAATAATGAAGGCGGGACTAATGGGAGCCACAGTAATGAAGGCGGGACTAATGGGAATCACAATAATGAAGGCGGGACTAATGGGAGCCACAATAATGAAGGCAGGACTAATGGGAATCACAATAATGAAGGTGGGACTAATGGGAGCCACAGTAATGAAGGCGGGACTAATGGGAATCACAATAATGAAGGCGGGACTAATGGGAGCCACAATAATGAAGGCAGGACTAATGGGAGCCACAATAATGAAGGCGGGACTAATGGGAATCACAATAATGAAGGCAGGACTAATGGGAATCACAATAATGAAGGCGGGACTAATGGGAATCACAATAATGAAGGCGGGACTAATGGGAATCACAATAATGAAGGCAGGACTAATGGGAATCACAATAATGAAGGCGGGACTAATGGGAATCACAATAATGAAGGCGGGACTAATGGGAATCACAATAATGAAGGCAGGACTAATGGGAGCCACAAAAATGAAGGCGGGACTAATGGGAGCCACAATAATGAAGGCGGGACTAATGGGAATCACAATAATGAAGGCAGGACTAATGGGAATCACAATAATGAAGGCGGGACTAATGGGAGCCACAATAATGAAGGCAGGACTAATGGGAGCCACAATAATGAAGGCGGGACTAATGGGAATCACAATAATGAAGGTGGGACTAATGGGAATCACAATAATGAAGGCGGGACTAATGGGAATCACAATAATGAAGGCGGGACTAATGGGAATCACAATAATGTAGGCGGGACTAATAGGAGCCACAATAATGAAGGCGGGACTAATGTGAATCACAATAATGAAGGCGGGACTAATGGGAATCACAATAATGAAGGCAGGACTAATGGGAATCACAATAATGAAGGCGGGACTAATGGGAATCACAATAATAAAGGCGGGACTAATGGGAATCACAATAATGAAGGCGGGACTAATGGGAATCACAATAATGAAGGCGGGACTAATGGGAGCCACAATAATGAAGGCGGGACTAATGGGAGCCACAATAATGAAGGCGGGACTAAAGGGAGCCACAATAACGAAGGCGGGACTAATGGGAGCCACAATAATGAAGGCGGGACTAATGGGAGCCACAATAATGAAGGCAGGATTAATAGGGAGCCACAATAATTAAGGCGGGACTAATGAGAATTACAACAATGAAGAAGGGACTAATGGGAGCCACAATAATGAAGGTGGGACTAATGGGAATCACGATAATGAAGGCGGGACTAATGGGAGCCACAATAATGAAGGCGGGACTAATGAGAATAAAAATAATGAAGCCGGGAATAATGGGAGCCACAATAATAGAGACACTACCGAGGGCCACAATATTAAAAGCGGGACTAATGGGAATCACAATAATGAAGGGCTCAGGCTGGGAGGAGCAGAGACAGAAGGGGACACTTAGGCCAGTTTTCCACAGATGGCTGGACTGCACACTTGTCAGGCAGTTCAGCCTCTATTCTACTGGCCACGAGGGCCTTTTCCTGCATTTCATGCAGCTGAATGGCAGCCTTTGGTAACACCAAGTGTCTCATCGTTTGATGCATAGTGGTGTTACCCGGTGGAGAAGCACGGTCACGGTCCACATGCAACTCTATAGGAGGGCTTCTTTTCCTGTGACTGTGCCAAGTGCACCTGTCACAATGCATCTTCACCACAATTTGCTATTTGCCACCAATGGCATAGTAATAGGGGGTGCAGAGGTTGCAACCGCACCAGGGCCCTTGGGGCAGATGGGCCCCATAGGACCCTCCCTCAACTGCAGTATTAGCTCTTTATTGCATCCCACTGGTGTCAGCGTCCCCCCACAATTTCCGTTATACATCGGAAGACTTTGTGTCTTGTGATCCTCAGGCGATTGGAAGCAGATCACAAAACTAAGAAAATTGTGTGCAGTGTGAAACCTCCCTAATGGTGGCCACAGGGAACACTAATGAGGGGCACAGTAATGAAGAGGACACTAATAGGGGGCACAGCAGTGAAGAGGACACTAGTGGGTTCCTCAAGAATCAATAATTGGGGCCACAAATAATGATGAAATGAACAAGGTCATCAGAATCAGAATCAGAATCAATTTATTTTGCCAAGTAAGTTTGCACCTACAAGGAATTTGTCTTGGCAGTTGCTTAAAGAGACTCTGTAACATGAAAAAGATCCCCTGGGGGGTACTCACCTCGGGTGGGGGAAGCCTCCGGATCCTAATGAGGCTTCCCACGCCGTCCTCTGTCCCACGGGGGTCTCGCCGCAGCCCTCCGAACAGCCGGCGACTGTGCCGACTGTCAGTTCAATATTTACCTTTGCTGGCTCCAGCGGGGGCGCTGTGGCGACTTTCGGCACGGAAATAGACGGAAATACCCGATCTCCGTCGGGTCCGCTCTACTGCGCAGGTGCCGGAAACTTGCGCCTGCGCAGTAGAGCAGACCCGACGGCGATCGGGTATTTCCGCCTACTTCGGCGCCGACAGCCGTCAGAGCGCCTGCGCAGGAGCCAGGAAGGTAAATATTACGTCACCGCTGCACGGAGGGCTGCAGCGAGACCCCTGACGGATGGAGGACGGCGTGGGAAGCCTCATTAGGATCCGGAGGCTTCCCCCACCCGAGGTGAGTACCCCCCAGGGGCCGTTTTGTCGTTACAGTTCCTCTTTAACAAACACAAACAAAAACAATACAAGGACAGACAGTGTGTATATTACAAGTCAAGGATATTATGCAAGTATAGTGGCAGTAAGCAATGTGAGAATTGTTCATGTTTAGTTCTGTGCTGATTACTTCCAGTCCTAGCAGCTCTAACGTGGTTCTGCATTTAGTATGGCTACCGCTTGAGGAAAAAAGCTGTTCCTGTGTCTGGAGGTTTTGGTAGCGATTGACCGGAATCTTACTCCTAAAGGCATGCGCTGGAAGATGGAGTGAGCTGGGTGAGAGGGGTCAGAGGCAATTTTGGTTGCTCTCTTTCTGCACCTGCTAGCGTAAAGATCCTGCAGGGAAGGTAAGCTACAGCCAATTATCCTTTCCGCTGTTCGGATGATGCGCCGCAGCCTCCCCTTTTCTAATGCTGAGCAGGAGCTGAACCATACAGTCATAGATGATGTTATGGTGGATTCGATGATTGCAGTGTAGAACTGCACTATCAAATTTTGAGGTAGGCCAAACTTTTTCAGCTGCCGTAGATGGTACATCCTCTGTTGTGCTTTCTTGACAATAGTGGCAGTGTTGTTGTCCCATTTTAGGTTGTGTGAGATTGTGGACCCAAGAAACTTGAATGACTCTACCTAGGTTATTGTGGATCCATTTATGGTTAAGGGGAGGTGCTGGGGGGGAGATCTCCTAAAGTCTATTATCATCTCCATGGTTTTGAGAGCATTTAGTTCCAAGTTGTTGCTGCTGCACCAGGAGGAAAGCTGTCCCACCACATGCCTGTATGCAGACTCGTCCCCATTTTGTATGAGACCAACTACTGTTGTGTCATCTGCAAACTTCAGAACCTTAACAGATGGATCTGTGGATATGCAGTCATTGATGTACAGTGAGTAGAGCAGTGGGGAAAGCACACAGCCCTGGGGTGCACCAGTACTGACTGTCAGAGAGCTAGATGTTTGCTTCCCAAGTCTGACCTGCTGTCTCCTGTCGGTTAAGAAATTGGTTATCCATTTGCAGAGGGATTTAGGTATGTGTAGCTGGGAGAGCTTGCTGTGCAGCAGTGATGGAATTATGGTAATGAATGCAGAGCTGAAATCTATAAATAAAATCCTGGTGTAGGTTCCTGGGGTGTCTAGATGCTGTAGTACATAATGCATACACATGTTCACGGCATCATCTGCGGATCTATTGGGCCTGTAGGCAAATTGCAGAGAGTCCAGCAGGGGATCTGTGATAGATTTCAGATAAGCCATTATGAGTTTTCAAATGCTTTCATGACCAGTGATGTCAGGGCAACAGGCCTGTAATCATTTAAACATGTAGGTTTTGATTTTTTTGGAATTGGTACAATAGTTGAGCTTTTAAAACAGGCCGGGACAGTTGAGAGTTCCAGGGATGCTTTGAGTATGTCTGTGAATACAGGAGCTAATTGATCGGCACAGGGTTTCAGACATTTTGCAGATATAGTCTGGCCCCATTGCTTTCCTAGTGTTTTGTCTTTTGAACAGTCTTTTTACATCTGATTGGCATATTGTTAGAGCATGCACATCTTGGGACAGGTTAGCAGATTGTGTCTGGCTTCCTGTGTTGTGTAGGTGCTGAGGCACCGCAGGGGGTGGAGACGTTGGCTGGCTGGAGGAGTTCTCAGTTTGCCTGCTGCAGAGATGCAAATTATGCAAATTGACTTGGTGTGTTTGGCTTTTGTTGCTAGTGTCAAACCTGCAATAAAATGTATTCAGTTCATTTGCAAGCTGCAGGTTATGTAGTGAAAGTGGAGATTTCTTCCTGTAGCCGGTAATTTCATGCAGAGATTTCCATATTGTGGATGAGTCGGCGTTAGAACACTTTCCTCAAGTTTTTTAGAATAATCTTTTTTTGCGGTGGTAATGGCTCTCTGCAGTTTGTATTTCGCAGCTTTGTAGAGGACTTTATCGCCTGTACGATATGCCCTTTCTTTATCGAGGCGCAGCTTCCTAAGATGTGATGTAAACCAGGGTTTATCGTTGTTGTACCTGGTGCACTTTTTTGTGGGGATGCAGGACTCTTCACAAAAGGTAATATATGATGTCACAGCGTCAGTGTATTCATTTAGGTCACTGGTGGATTCCAGTCAGTTAAATCAAAGCAGCTCTGCAGTTTTTCTACAGCTTCACTAGTCCATTTCTTAACTGTGGTCACTACAGGTTTGGCAGTTTTTAGTCTTTGGATGTATGTTGGGATAAGCTGTATAACCGCATGATCAGAGTTCCCCAAAGCTGCCCTGCTGACAGAGTGATACGAGTCCTTAGTCGTAGTGTAACAGTGATCGAGTGTCTTACCTTCTCTAGTTGCGCTTGTGACGTGTTGCCTGTATTTGGGGAGTTCTTTGGAAAGATTAGCACTGTTGAAATCCCCTAGTATGATAAAAAAAGAATCTGGGTACTCCCTTTCCACCTCAGTGATTTGATCTGCGAGATCTTGGAGCGCAGGCTGCATACATGTTTGTGGAGGGATGTACACAGCAACCAAAATAAATGAAGAGATCTCACGGGGTGAATAGTAGGGTCTGCAGTTTATGAAGAATGTTTCCTGCCCAGCCGAGCATGTCCTCTTAATAACTGTAACATCCGTGCACCATCTATCATTAATATAGAAGCAGAGTCCTCCACCTTTGGTTTTGCCAGAAGTAAGTGGGTCCCGGTCAGATCTGTAGAGTGTAAATCCATTAATCGGCAGAGCGTTGTCTGGAATAAGCTCAGATAGCCAAGTTTCTGTGAAGCATATAGCCGCAGAGAGATGAAAGTCCTTCTTTGTTCTGATCAGTAGTTGAAGCTCATCTAGTTTGTTATATATGGACCTGACGTTAGAGAGTATGATTCCAGGTAGTGGAGAGCGCAGTCCTCTGCGTCGAAAGTAGTGTTGGGCGAACACCTAGATGTTCGGGTTCGCGAACGTTCGCCGAACATCGTCGCGATGTTCGGGTGTTCGCGCCGAACTCCGAACATAATGGAAGTCAATGGGGACCCGAACTTTCGTGCTTTGCAAAGCTTCCTTACATGCTACATACCCCAAATTTGCAGGGTATGTGCACCTTGGGAGTGGGTACAAGAGGAAAAAAAATATTTGAAAAAGAGCTTATAGTTTTTGAGAAAATTGATTGTAAAGTTTCAAAGGAAAAACTGTCTTTTAAATGTGGAAAATGTCATGTTTCTTTGCACAGGTAACATGCTTTTTGTCGCCATGCAGTCATAAATGTAATACAGAGAAGAGGTTCCAGGAAAAGGGACCGGTAACGCTAACCCAGCACAAGCAGCACACGTGATGGAACAGGAGGAGGCGCAGGAGGAGAAGGCCACGCTTTTTGAGACACAACATCCCAGGCCTTGCATGAGGACAAATAGCGTGCGGATATAGCAATGCTTTTTGCCGCCATGCAGTCATAAATGTAATACAGATGAGAGGTTCAATAAACAGGGACCGGAAACGCTAACCCAGCAGCAGCAGCACACGTGATGGAACAGGAGGAGGCGCAGGAGGAGAAGGCCACGCTTTTTGAGACGCAACCCAGGCCTTGCATGAGGACAAGAAGCGTGCGGATAGCATGCTTTTTGCCGCCATGCAGTCATAAATGTAATAAAGATAAGAGGTTTCATAAACAGGGACCGGAAACGTTAACCCAGCAGCAGCACACGTGATGGAACAGGAGGAGGCGCAGGAGGAGAAGGCCACGCTTTTTGAGACACAACATCCCAGGCCTTGCATGAGGACAAATAGCGTGCGGATATAGCAATGCTTTTTGCCGCCATGCAGTCATAAATGTAATACAGATGAGAGGTTCAATAAACAGGGACCGGAAACGCTAACCCAGGCCAGCAGCAGCACACGTGATGGAACAGGAGGAGGCGCAGGAGGAGAAGGCCACGCTTTTTGAGACACAACATCCCAGGCCTTGCATGAGGACAAATACCGTGCGGATATAGCAATGCTTTTTGCCGCCATGCAGTCATAAATGTAATAAAGATGAGAGGTGGCAGTAAACACAATGTTATATAGTGTGGCTGAGCGAGGTACACAGAGTGGCAGTAAACACAATGCTATATAGTGTGGCTGAGCGAGCGGTGCACTACTGTTCCCAGCAGACACAGAGTGGCAGTAAACACAATGCTATATAGAGTGGCTGAGCGAGGTACACAGAGTGGCAGTAAACACAATGCTGTATAGTGTGGCTGAGCGAGCGGTGTACTACTGTTCCCAGCAGACACAGAGTGGCAGTAAACAGAATGCTATATAGTGTTTCTAAACGAGGTACACAGAGTGGCAGTAAACAGAATGCTATATAGTGTGGCTGAGCGAGCGGTGTACTACTGTTCCCAGGAGCGACACACAATGACTGGGGGGACCCTGGCTAGCGTGGCTGGAGCGCGAACTACCCTGCCTGCCTACCCAAAGCTAAACCCACAGACAAATGGCGGAGATATGACGTGGTTCGGGTATTTATTTACCTGAACCACGTGACAGTTCGGCCAATCAGAGCGCGTTCGGGTCCGAACCACGTGACCCGTTCGGCCAATCACAGCGCTAGCCGAACGTTCGGGGAACGTTCGGCCATGCGCTCTTAGTTCTGCCATGTGGCCGAACGGTTTGGCCGAACACCATTAGGTGTTCGGCCGAACTCGAACATCACCCGAACAGGGTGATGTTCTGCAGAACCCGAACAGTGGCGAACACTGTTCGCCCAACACTAGTCGAAAGCGAGTCTGGATCCCGGAGCGTTTGCCTCTTCTTCTAAGCCTCCCTGCCTGGTTCAGCACTGTAGCTCCACTGGTCAGAATCCCCAGAAGATCAAGAGTAGATGAAATATCCAGGGGTAGATTATATGTAGCCAAGTTCCGAATGGTCAGTAGTTGTTCACTGGTGATGGTTGTCCAGGTTGGGTTGCACAAGGCAATGTTGAAAAACAAAAATACATAAAACAAACATAAGAAGACAGAGCAAGCTGCTGAGGCTGCCATCTCCAGGCGCCTCCTCCTCCTCCTCCTGCTAATACAAGACAAAGGCCACTGCTGACACCAAGGGGTCTTTATGCTGAATGAGGCACTGTTGGGACCACAATAGCCAAGGAGTTGCTAAAGGAGTCCACAATAATAACGTAAGTAAGAATGGAAGCCACAATTGTGAAGGCCCTAGACAAGGCCATAATAATGAAGGAAGGACTAGTAAAGGCTGTAATAATGAAGGAAGGACTAGTAGAGGCTGTAATAATGAAGGAAGGACTAGTAGAGGCTGTAATAATGAAGGAAGGACTAGTAGAGGCTGTAATAATGAAGGACGTTCTGTTGTAGGCACAATAATGAACACAATAATGACCACGGAGGGACACATTAGTGAAAAGAACACTAAATGGGGCCTCAATAATGCATAGAACACAAATGCAGGAGTTGTAAAGGCACTGGCGGCTCCACACTGGGGCTTAACCGGGCTCAAGCCCCAGCTGACATCTTCTGATCCACCCCGAAAGCCCCACTCCCAGCCCACGACCAACCCCCCCCCCCCCCCCCCCGCCCTACAGTGGCAGAGCAGGAGGGGAAGCAGTGCTAGAAGGGGGAACGTGACGGGGAGGGGGGGCAGAGCCCCCCTCACCTGGGTCTCCTCCTTCTGCCTCACTCCTCCTCCCTCACCTGGGTCCCCTCCTTCTGCCTCACTCCTCCTCCCTCACCTGGGTCCCCTCTTATGCCTCTCTCCCCCTCCATATGTGCGGCAGCAAGCAGGCGGGCGGGGCGGAGAATTACTCACCTCGCTTCTGCGTAGTGAGGTGAGCAATTCTCCACCCGGCCACCTGCTTGCCGCTACATTTATGGAAGGGGAGAGAAGAAGAAGGGGGGGGGGGGACCCAGGTGAGGAAGGGGGGTTCTGCCAACCATTGTGCCCCTTTTGAGCCCCCCAAAAAATCTGAAGCTGGAGCCGCCACTGTGTAAACTTGGAAAGTTATAAATGGGTGGTAGAAAACTGCCTATAGGCACAGATGTCCTGGCACCCTAGACTTCACCCTCTATGAACCTACAAAACCCCCACCAAACTGCACCACAAGTGTGCTGGCTGGCCCAGCTGTCACTTCTCCCTTACTTCCCTTGCCCGTCATAGGTAGCTACAGGTGCCCCTTAGTATTAGGTAGCCAGAAGTGTCCTCAGTATTAAGTAGCTAGAGGTGCCCCCAAGTATTAGGTAGCTAGAGGTGCCCCCAACTAAAGGGAGATCTCATGAGTGGAATGCCGAGAGCTGGGTGAGTGACCTCTCATTTACATTCTGCTCAGGACTCTGCATAGGGAGGGAGGTAGGCGCTCAGGGAGGGAAGTGAGCTGCCTTTCCATCGTCAGGTGCCCGTAGGCACGTGCCTACAGTGCCTTATGGTAAATCCAGCCTTGCTGGGAGCACACTTGTGAATGTGATTTTACTGGCATATTGGAGGTTTGCAGCGCTCTGCCTTCAGTCTGCCTTTGTGATCATGTTTTTTTCACATGTGATTTTCTGTGGTCATTTGCGATCTTTCGAATTGTGGCAAAATACATTAAAATCGAGAATGTGAGTCATGCGGGAAAAGGCAAAGTGCTGTGCTGATTTTAAATTGCGTCAAAAAAACTGAATGCAAATGGTTACTGGGAAGGTCATTCAAGTCAGTGGTCAGTGCAGTGGTGTTGCATGTGGCAAAACGCGCCTGCCTTAAAGCGGATTCGAGATGAAAAACTAACTATAACAAGTAACTTGTCTATATATCTTATCTAAAGTTTAAATAGTTTACACAGCGCATCTGCCTGCAAACAGCTTCAATAGAATATGATTATTTCTTCCTGTGATACAATGACAGCAGCCATGTTGTTTGTAAACATTACACAGAAGCTGGCTTATCTGCATCTTGAGCATTCAGCCTGTGAAAAAACCTAATCCCCCTCCTCCCTCCTCCCCTCTGCCTCTGAAATCAATGGCTAGTACTACCTCCCCCTCCTCCTGCCCAGACTGAGCTCCCATGAATCCTTGCTACTGCCAAGGCTCTCTGAAAACCTGTGGGTGTGGCTTGTTTAGTTTATAGGGAATTAGAGTATTAAAACAAAAACAAAAAAGTTTTTGGCTTGTGGAATGCCCTATAAACAGGAAAGGAACACAATTATGCAATGAATAAAAGTTCACCTCAGATCCACTTTAAGATGGCCCTGAAACACACTGTGCATTCCTATTCACAAGGACACTATATAGTCTTAGTATGAAATCTGTTCTGAAAAAGGGCCAGTTAGCATTAGGCATATGTCCTTATTCGATTTCTTTTTTAAAATTTTCTCCTTGGAGTTAATTTTCTGTTTAAAATAATGTCTCAGCAGTCTGCAATAGAAAAAAAAAGTATCAAAAAGTGAAAAAGTAATGTCAAATCTTGCTGAGTATTTTATTGCTTGCTGGTTGCTTAAAATGCATTTTATTGATAAGGTGTGAAAATATAACCTAAGAAAAAACAGGAGAAAAGTTGAATTGAATAAGTGCCATTGCATCCCTGTTCTTTCTACTACAGTATAAGCTATGTAGTTGTGTCCTTTTGAGCCTGCTATTTCACACTGTGGCCACTAGATGTCAGTGTAGCACCGCGGAGGAACTTCGGGATCACGTTACTTCAATCAGCTGGCTCGTCACTTCCGGTCCAAGATGGCTGCGCCGAGAAGGAATCTTCTGCAGAGTGTAAGATGGGGTTTATGGGGCTGTTTGTGAATCAGATGAGTAGGACAAGACGGGGGGACCCCGAGGGCGGATCAGTGGGGTGGAGATGTCTCTGTGACAGTGACTGAGATATAACTGCAGGCATAGATGGGGCTGCTCAGGCAGTATGTTATGACCATGTTTACTGCATAGCAATTATATGAATTTAAATTGCATTTGTATGTCTGGATTTCTGTCAGTTGAAGTCGTGGATAGACCATCGGTAATTGTAATATCTCCTTCATTTGTGTCTAATCACAAGTTGTAATTTTATCTCTCCCTGTGTCAGCTGACTGCCATGGCAGGGGTGGCAGAAAGCTCATTTGAAAGCACAGGGTGTTAACAATATGTCTGCTTACATGAAAGCAGGAAGTAGACCCACTGCAGATTTATTGCAGGATTTGTATTACCTGTAACAAATGTTTTTTTTTAAAGAAAACCTGTAACATAAAGTACCCCTGGTGGTACTTACCTCGGGAGGGGGAAGCCTCTGGCTCTTATAGAGGCTTCTTCCGCCCTCCTCCGTCCCAAGGTGTTCTCGCTGGGCCCCTCAGAACGGCGGGCATGTAAATATTTAACTCGCCGGCGCAGTATCGGCTCGGGATCAGGCGGAAATAGCTGATTGCAGTCGGGTCTGCTCTACTTCCCAGACGCAATTCATCTGCGGCAGTAGAGCAGACCCGATTGGGATCGGCTATTTCCTCCTTAGCCCATCGGGGAGCCACGCCTGCGCTGGAGCCGGGGAAGGTAAATATTGCAGGCGCTACTGTAACACAGCTTGACTAATTGTCGGCTTTGGCTTCTGGGGGGCCCAGTGAGACCACCTTGGGACGGAGGAGGACCTCCCGAGGTAAGTACCCCCCCAGGGGCACTTTTTTTTGTTACAGAGTAAAAGGAACCAGAGACGAAGCACCATCGTGTATTTGACCATATATATCAAAGGGAACTTGACAGCAAACACCTACTCTGCTCTCTGTTTGATTCTTCTCTGCTATATCTGCATTTTATCAGCTCTGATAAGAATCCCCGACTGAGCATTCAGTCTGGCTTTGCCGGGAATGATTATAGCTGAGTCATTATAGCAGAGCCACAAGGGGGCAGGCTTGGGCTTGAAAAGACACCACAGAAGCCAGACTGAATGCTCAGTCGGAGATTTTATCAGAGCTGGCACACAAGCAGGCTGAGCAGTGAAAAATGAAACAAACAGCAGAGTAGGTGTGTACTGTCATGTTCCCATTGATATATATGGTAAAATACATGAGGGTGCTTCGTCTCTGGTTCCCTTTAAAGGTTGTTATGCTGTTGTGTAACTTTTAGAGCAGAGAGGACTTTCTTAGTTCAAGTCCGCTTTAAACTGCTCGGCTATGCTACTCTGCAGAAGGGGGAGGAGCACACCCCCATGGTCGTTATGGTTACATCACTAAGTTTTTGACATTGTGGGGCTGGCTATGGCAGCTGGCTGTCATTAGTAAGATTATTGCAGAATTGCCTTTGTACAGTGATAAAAAAAAAAAAATGGTTTTGTAGTGATCCAATGCTTTGTATTGAATTGCGAACCACTCAAACTGTTGCAGGACTGATTTAGGGAAATAGCTTTTGACAAACAGCGAGTGAAGGTCACAGGTAGCCTGACAGCTGTTTTGCAACCTCTCTGTGCTTCTTCCAAGGCCGTGTCTAATAATTCCGGGTTGTATGCAAATTTAATGTAAATTGCGTTCAGCTTGAAGTTGGGGTAATCATGAATGGCAGGAAGTGAAATTGATTGGCCAGATTCTGAGCTGGGCGCTAGTCTACTTTAGGGGACCCAGCAGGAAACCTCACAGTTCTCCAATCACAGTGCCCTCTACAACATGAAGCATTCTAATCACGGCTGTGGTGTTTGTACAAAAATCATCCAAATCCAGTTGCTCCGACTCCTTAGTCTAATACTTACCAGGGCTGTGGAGGTGGTACATTACTACTTGGCAATTACTATTGGGCCCCAGCCTTACACTAGTGTATTGAGCTGTAGGATTAAGCAATTGTGATTGGGGAAATCGCTCCTGTGGAATCACCACAATTACCTTTCATTAGATTAGATGTTTTAGATTCACTGGCAATTCCAAAGCGAAGGTGAAACCGCTCCTGTGGTCCAGTGTGTGACAGAGGAAGGGCGTACGTGCCTCTCTCTGTCCAAGATGTCACTATAAGGGGCCAGTACACTGGAACGTTTAGTCCCAGTGAAAGTGTAACTGTTGAGCATAAAATCAAAAATCAATAAGGATGCTGATCATGTAATCCAAAAGTTAAAATCTCTATTACTTTTCTTGTTTATAAATGATCATTCCCCAGTTTATCTGACTCTTATTTCGTACGTTGCTGCACAAAGGAATTTGCAGGGCATGCTGGGTTGTCTTTTTTTGCTTCTGTAAATTAGTTAAGTCTGAGGGGAAATAAAGAAGCAAAAAAAGACAACCCAACATGCCCTGCAACTTCCTTTGTGCGGCAACGTACCAAATAAGAGTCAGGTAAGCTGGGGAATGATCCTTTATAAACAAGAAAAGTAATAGAGATTTTAACTTTTGGATTGCCTGGTTAGCATCCTTATTACTTGTTTACCAGATAAAAAATAAAGAATTGATTTTATGCCTGACAGTTACACTTTAAAGGGAACCTTAACCGGCGAGGAAAAATAAATTCACTTACCTGGGGGCTTTCCCAAGCCTCCTGCAGCCGTCCGGTGCCCGCGCCGGTCCTTCGGTGCCCTCCGGTCTCCCTCCGCCGCTAAGTTTCGTTTTCGGACGACTGCCAGTCGTCCTCGGGCCACTTCCGCATTCCTAGTCGTAAACTGCAGTAAAGCGCGTCCGCATGACGCGTTTGGCGTCATGCACATGACACGTTTGGCGTCATGCGGACGCGCTTTACTGCAGTTTGCGACTAGGAATGCGGAAGAGGACGCTTTGCCCGAGGACGACTGGCAGTCGTCCGAAAACGAAACTTAGCGGCGGAGGGAGACCGGAGGGCACCGAAGGACCGGCGCGGGCACCGGACGGCTGCAGGAGGCTTGGGAAAGCCCCCAGGTAAGTGAATTTATTTTTCCTCGCCGGTTAAGGTTCCCTTTAAAGAGTACCTAAATTATAAATTACAGTTTGCCTTAAACCTAATAAGTTGCCAAGATATGTGAAATCACACATAATAATGTGTGATTTTCTCATTCCCAGTGTCCGTATTCCACATATGGTCTTGAAATCCCTGCCCCCAGTGTGAAATTGGTCCAGGGTGATTTTTTTTTTGCTTTCCAAACCATAAGTACGAATGATGCTTGGGGATTGATGTCATAACTCCACCCCCATGTCCTGCTCCCAGCCCACACCATGGTGAAAAGATAATTGATCTAATCCAGACAGACAGACACCTGAAATAAGAATTATAGCAGACAGACAGGATAAAACGGACTGCAGCTGTTCTCCTGTCTCTCCTCTCCTACACACTGTGCAAATGACACCACTGTGAAAAGTGATGTCTATTGGTCCAGGCAGGCATAGATCAGGGGATGGCACCAGGCTGGAGAGGACACAATGCTGAGGGTGTACTTGTAAAGCTTCAGCATTAGGATAAAGAAGAAATTGCTGCTACAGATATAAATGTGAGTCTGTTCTATCTATTGCAATGTGCCAGATCTAACACAGTGCATAGACTACATATATGTATTGCCATTCAAACCTTATTTTGTCCCAAGGTGCTCTTTAACCATTTAAGTACCAGCGGTCTCTGCCCCCTTAAGGACCAGAGACCGCTGGTACAGGAACGCGGAATCCCGTCGAAATACCAACAAATCGCCGCACATACCCGCTGTCATCACCAGTTTCCGGGACCACCAGGACATAGACTGTTGTCTCTATGACGGCAGAGTCGTGAGCCGGTCAGGAGGCGCCTTCATTGGCTCCTAACCGTGTCTATCAATGTAAGCCAATGGGAGTGGCTTACATTGATAGACCAATGAAACGGCTCCTGACCGGCTCACATGACAGCCGTCATAGAGACAAGCAGAGCCTGTAAGATGCATTAAGACTCATCGGGTTTGATCGGCGAGGAGCGGCGGAAACGGCAGATGCACGCAGCAGCGGCTAATTGAAATCTACGCCCTGCCAGCCAGGAACCCACCAAAACAGGGCGTAGATTTCAATTAGCGTGGTCCTTAAATGGTTAATATGGAGGGAGGGGAATTGGTGGTGGGAGGTGGGTAGTATTATACCTGTAAATAGACTTTATAAGGCGTTGGCGACTCTTATGGGAAGCATTCATGAATTGCCAGCTGCTGCCAGGGATTATGTCTTACTCTCATGGTACCTTTTATATGCATGGTTGGTTTCTTTCTTCCCACTCGAGGGGTACATTGCCTTGGGGTGATCCTAGTGTTGTATGGTTGCTGGAAACTGTGCTATAATGTGGGATACAAAGGAAAACATTCTGGGAGTGATTCTGGTGATTAAAGGACACCCGAGGTGACATGTGACATAATGAGATAGACATGTGTATGTACAGTGCCCAGCACACTAATAACTAGGCTGTGTTCCTTTTTTTCCCTTTCTCTGCCTGAAAGAGTTAAATATCAGGTATGTAAGTGGCTGACTCAGTCCTGACTCAGACAGGAAGTGACTACAGTGTGTCCCTCACTAATAAGAAATTCCCCTTCTTATCTCTTTCTTGCTCTCAGAGCCATTTTCTGCTAGGAAAGTGTTTTATAGTTGGAATTTCTTATCAGTGAGGGTCACACTGTAGTCACTTCCTGTCTGAGTGAGGACTGAGTCAGCCACTTGCATACCTGATATTTAACTCTTTCAGACAGAGAAAGAAAAAAAGGAACACAGCCTAGTTATTTGTGTGCTAGGCACTGTACATACTAGGGCTGCACGATTTTAGGGAAAAATCGAAATAGCGATTTTTCTCTCAGAAATTGCAATTTCGATTTTTCCTCGATTTATTTATTTTTTTTATTTTTATTTTTTTTAAATTTCTGCTTTTCGCACTTTGGGCGGGGGAGGGGCCTTGGGTTTGGCTCACGGTCTGCACTGCCCGTTCCGCTGTCTGTAACATCTTGCTTCTGGCCCCGCTGTGCGTGGATTGGCCAGAAGCAGTGAATATGTATAAGTGTTAATGAGCGGGGGGCGGATCCACTAAAGTGAGCGGCCGGGCACATCATACAGCATTACCTATCACTGGCTAGCGATGGAATGACGGCAGTGGTAGGCGGAGATGTACAGAGCATACAGCTCCGCCTACCGCTGCCGTCATTCCATCGCTAGCCAGTGATAGGTAATGCTGTATGTGCCCGGCCGCTCGCTCTAGTGGATCCGCCCCCCGCTCATTAACACTTATACATATTCACTGCTTCTGGCCAATCCACGCACAGCGGGGCCAGAAGCAAGATGTTACAGACAGCGGAACGAAAAACCGAAGGTACTGACGATCAGTAGATCGTCTTGCCTCGAACCACGGTTTCGGTTTTAAACCGAAAAACCGTGCAGCCCTAGTACATACACATCTCATCATGTCACATGTCACTTCGGGTATCCTTTAAGTACTTTGCTTACATACATCTGGCGCAATAAAAGGTTCAGAGAGGAGTCCTTGCTGGCATAGATGGCATACAAGATGCTAATAATTCTGAAGAGGCACATTTTTGGTTAATTTTTATGCAAATGTACGCAGCTTGGAAATGTGCCAATCAAAAATAACAGGTACTGCATTTGTCTGGTCCATTTCCCAACTGCATACAATTTGCATCAACTCGAAATGATGAGCATGACCATCCCTAGTTGCTGCGTTGTGATGTGTTCAGCAGCAGGGCCCTGAGACATCAATCAAGTTTTGAAAGCTGAACCTGAGTACTCTGAGAGATGGTGAAGTAAGGAAGCCCTGTAATGTTAAAGCAGGAAGAATATAAACTGATATGTTATCTGACCAGGATGTATTTATTTCTCATTTGGAGAAAGTTATCTCTTGTAAAACACGATCTGCCAAACTTTCCTGAACTCGAGAACTGTGCGAGTGTCACAGAGGATATTGGCCTTAATTCTGGTAGGCACGGTGGCGTAGTGGTTAGCTCTCTCGCCTTGCAGCGCTGGGTCCCTGGTTTGAATCCCAGCCAGGGCACTATCTGCAAAGAGTTTGTATGTTCTCTCTGTGTCTGCGTGGGTTTACTCCGGGCACTCCGGTTTCCTCCCACATTCCAAAAACATACGGGTAAGTAAATTGGCTCCCCCTAAAAAAATTGGCCCTAGACTACAGTACTTACACTACATAATATAGACATATGGCAATGGTAGGGAATAGATTGTGAGCTCCTTTGAGGGACAGTTAGTGGCAAGATATATATATATATATATATATATATATATATATATATATATATATATATATATATATATATATATATATATATATATATATATATATATATATATATATATATATATATATACACTGTACAGCGCTGCGTAATATGTTGGCGCTATATAAATACTAAATAATAATAATAATTAGGGTCCACTTCACCACATTTGCTGTATTTGACTACAAGCGGTAACAGCAGTCAGGGCTCATTCACACTAGGGGCCTTTTCTGTCTTTTTTCAAGAGCAGTCGATTTTTAAAATCGCCCACAAAACGCTCGTACAATGAATCTCTATGGGAAGGTTCATATCAGCAAAGCGCTGCCTGTACCATTTTTGGGGCGTTTTATGTATACTGGATGGTATAGGAAGAGCGCTAAACACTCACAAAACCGCTTTATGTGGTGATTCCATTCCAGTTTTTTTAGAATAAATACATTGTATTTATTCTTTTCTGGGTCAAAGAGTTCACTTCCTGACTTATGTCAGGGAGTGAATCTGCGTCTTATTGTCCAAATGTGAACGCCTGCCAATACGGATCTCCAACCCGCCGCAATGCTGGGGACTCCCTGTACTGTGCCCATGCAGAGGAGGACACAGAGGGACAAACAGAGGACACGGGGACACAAAGGTGTATAGAGGAGGACACAAGGGGGACAGAGGAGGACACAGAGGGACAAACAGAGGACACAGGGGGACACAAAGGTGTATAGAGGAGGACACAAGGGGGACAGAGGAGGACACAGAGGGACAAACAGAGGACACAGGGGGACACAAAGGTGTATAGAGGAGGACACAAGGGGATACACAGGAGGACACAAGGAGGACAGAGGAGGACACAGGGAGACACTAGAGGTACAAGACGGCGTAATCCACAAGATGCCACTTCACCATGGATGCACCAGGTTTAGTATATATATTTTTCCCCCTAGTTCTTGTTCTCTAAACCTAGGTGCGTCTTATGGTACGAAAAATACGGTAGCTATTCTGGTAGGTTTTAGTCATAATTTACTGCATTCGGCAAATTAAGTCATAAAATGTGGTGTTTTTTTTTTTACAGAAAATCTGAATTCTCATGAAAATTAGGGGGCAAGTTAGTACATAATTTACCGATCAGTTTAAGAACTGCCTGTACCTGGAGGTGAAGTCAATTTATATGCATTTTGCAGTTTTCAGAGTTCCTATTTAAAGTGAACCAGAGACTAAGCACCCTCATGTATTTACCATATATAAATTAGTGGGAACAACAGAGAAAACACCTACCCTGCTCTCTGTTTCATTCTTCACTGCTCAGCCTGCTTCTTAACAGCCCTGAGAAAATCCACAACTGAGCATTTAGTCTGGCTTTGCTCAGGAATCATTATATTTGAGTCATTATAGCAGAGCCAGAAGGGGGCAGGTTTGGGCTTCAAAAGACATCAGAGAAGACAGACTCAGCTATAATGATTCCTGAGCAAAGCCAGACTGAATGCTCAGTCAGGGATTTTATCAGGGCTGATAACAAACAGGCTGAGCAGTGAAGAATGAAACAGAGAGCAGGGTAGGTGGTTTCTCTAATGGTCCCACTGATATATATGGTAAAATTTATGAGGGTGCTTTGTCTCCTGTTCACTTGAAAGGGAAGATCCACGGAGTACTTAAAAATAATCCACTTACCTGGGGCTTCCTCCAGCCTGTGGCAGGCAGGACATGCCCTTGACACCGCTCCGGAGGCTCCCGGTCTTCTCCCGTGGCTCACCTGACTGGGTTCCAGGTCGGGCTCTTGTGCACTCCAACGTGCGTCTCACGCGGTCTTGCTGATGTCATCGGACGTCCTCCAGGATTTACTGCACATTCACAGAACTACTGCGCCTGCGCAGTACAGCCTGGAGGACGTCCGATGACGTCAGCGCGATCGTGTGAGACGCACGTTGCAGCGCACAAGAGCCCAACTTGGAAGCCGGCCTGGCCAGGTCGGGTGCGCCACGGGAGAAGAGCGGCAGCCTCCGGAGCGGCGTCAAGGGCACGTCCTGCCTGCCACGGGCTGGAGGAAGCCCCAGGTAAGTGGATTAGTATTGAACCCTCCCTTTAAGCTGTGTAATACAAAAGAATAGTAGAAAAAAACATTCAAAATATTTACTGGATTTTTTAAATAGGGGATGCCTATAAATACACTCTTCATAGATTGCTACACGATGAAATACACCCCCTAGGCCCTCCCCCAAAAAAGACTATTATTATTATTATTATTATTTTACCACATGCTTAACACATGCTTACCACTGAAATGCCGCATCTTTTTCCGCACTTTTTACCCCATTTTCGAAAATGCGGAAAAGTCAGAACTCCCAAAGAAAAGGAAAATATGGATTGTGGTATTTTACCAACAACAAAAAAATGTCCGCATACACCTACCAGAATGGAGGACATGGTATGACCCGTTCCACAGATGTCAGAGACGGGAAGGGTGATCTGAGCAGAAGGCTTAGCTGCCGGACCTAGAGAGCAGGTGCAGGAGAAATAATCCCACTGGCTTTCTAGGAGATCAATCCCACTTGGTTTAGTCAAAAGTGGCTTAAAGTGAACCAGAGACGAAGCACCCTTGTGTATTTTACCATAGAAATCAGTGGGAACATTAGAGAAAACATTTACCATGCTCTCTGTTCCATCCTCACTGCTAAAAGTGTCTGTTATCTAGCTGAGATAAGAATCCCGGACTGAGCATTGATTCTGGCTTTGCTATAATGACTCAGCTATAATGATTCCTGAGCAAAGCCAGCAGGGGGCAGGCTTGGACTTGAAGACAGCAAAGAACACAGTCTCAGCTATAATTATTCTGTAGCAAAGCCAGACCGACTGCTTAGTCGGGATTCTTATCTTAGAGGTGATAACAGGCAAATTAAACAGAGAACAATGTAGCAAAGAGCAGATTAGGTGTTTACTGTCATGTTCCCACTGATTTATAAGGTAAAATACATGAGGTTGCTTCATCTCTGGTTCTCTTTAAAGACAATTTCCCTGAAAAAAAAAAAGAGAAGCTTGTGATCAAGGGGCCCGCAGGTCTCTGCCATTTAAGGTGCCCATACATCTACTGATTTTACGGACCGTTCAATAATTTTGTTGAATAGAATGATAGTAGTAAAAAGTTTCTGTACCGTGTATAAATTATGTAGGTAGAAAAAAAAGTCTCGTAAAAGTAATATCTTGTAATGGCTAACTGATAGAGCTAAATGATGCAAGCTTTCAAGGATCTAGTTCCCTTCTTCAGGCATATTTCCAGATGTTAGCTGAAGTAAAGCACTGATGCAGGTAAATAGTAAACACAAAGATGGCAGTTGTGCTGGTTACAGTTTAGCAGTCAGGGCCTGTACACACTGCTGCGCTTGTGCTGCGTTTTTAAAATCGCATGCGATTTTTAATTTGCAAGCCCTTCATGAAAATAGAAAAATCGCATTGCACGAGTCTGTACAGGTCTTTGCGATTTTCATGATTTTTCAAAAGACCTTGCGATTCAAAAACGCATGCGATTTTAAAAGCGCAGCCGTGTGTACAGGCCCTTAGATGTCAGGTGATCAGCCGACTGGAGCCAGTGAGCTCATGCAAGTACACATGAAATCCAGCAGGTTTCTTCCTATGGTTCATAGCCCTTTGCTGCATGTGACCTTTGTGAGTATATTTCATTCTATTACACCCTCCAAGATACCAGTTATGTATGGCGCTATTGGGCCCGCAGCATCGGCAGTGTTGGACATACCTTCCACACAAACCCAACACTGTCCGGCCTCTATCGCCATCTGCCGACTCTTGAGCACGGCATACTTCCTGGTTCCTGTATGTCACATGACATACAGGAAGTATGCCGTGCATTACATCCTGCAGGAGAAGAAGTGGATAGACGGGCATCGTTGGACTTGTGCTGGAAGGTATATCCAGCACTGCCGCAGCTTGTGGGACACCGAGAGAGATCCAGAGGGTACACAAAGGGGAACAGAGAGACACAGAGGGCGAACAAAGCTTGGTTTGAAGGAAAACGTGAATCGAATCGAAATCGTGATTTTGGACAGAAATCGCTCAATTCAATTTTTATCTAAAATCGTTCAGGCCTAGCTCCTGCTATCTCTGTTTTTTTTCCTAAGGTGGTTTTCACCCCATACTTCCGTCTCTCTTTGGGAAAGGTGTAAAGGTGGGCATACATCTGGCAATGATGGGCAGATTTGACCAAGAGACAAATCTCACTCTGCTTGAATCTGATTAGAGAGAGATCGGTCAGCTGCCTACACACCACAGGATGATTGCCGATCAAGTTCATGCTGAAATCGATTCGGAATCGGCCTTGTGACGCCACATCCGGCCGCCTCGCCATCCCTCCTTATAAATAGTTACCTTAGGGACTGAACTCTTTAAATATTTATGTCAAGAGGGTATAACACTGTTACTTTATAAACTATGGGCTTGTAATTAGGGATGGACACAAAACTGAAAAAATGCACCTTTATTTCCAAATAAAATATTGGCGCCAAACATTGTGATAGGGACATAATTTAAATGGTGTAATAACCGAGACAAATGGGCAAATACATTTCATGGATTTTAGTTACAGTAGCATGCATTATTTAAAAACTATAATGGCCGAAAACTGAAAAATGATTTTTTTCCCCCACATTTTTTCCTATTTTCCCATTAAAACACATTTAGAATAAAATATCTCTTGGCATAATGTCCCACCTAAAGAAAGCCTAATTGGTGGCGAAAAAAACCAAGATATAGTTCATTTCATTGCGATAAGTAATGATAAAGTTATAGACGAATGAATGGAAGGAGCGCTGAAAGGTGAACATTGCTTTGGTGCTCAAGGGGTAAAACCCCTCAGTTGGGAAGTGGTTAAAATGCATGTAAACACATATAAATAAGAAGTACATTTTTTTCCCAGAGTAAAATGAGCCATAAATTACCTTTCTCCTATGTTGCTGTCACTTACAGCAAGTATTGCAAATCTGACATTACCAACAAGTTTTGGGTTAGTCCATCTCTCCATAGGGGATTCTCAGCATGGCCTTTATTATTTATAAAGTCATATCCCGGAAAAGGATTTATACAAAGATGCTGGCCAGCCCTCCTGCTCGCTGCACACTTTTTTTGGGAGTTGGACAGATCAACTGCCATTCACTGAGTGCTTTTGAAAATAACAGAAACTGTGAGAACCCCCCATGAGGAGATTGACTACTCCAAAACCTGTCGGTTCTGTCAGATTTCTATTACCTACTGTAAGTGACAGCAACACAGGAGAAAAGCAATTTATGTCTCATTTTACTCTGAAAGAAACGTACTTCCTATTTTTTTATCTGTTTACATGTATTTAAAATGTTATGATATTAGCGATTGTGGTCCTTTAAGATGTAATGGTGTGATTGGATGGGATGCGTGAAAAGCCGCCGTAGGAATATAAACGGAGGAATTTTTCTATCCGCTCGCTGACTGATGTCTGCTCTAATTCTGACACTCCGTCTTCATTTATCAGGAACAACTGAGCTGGACGGACGACTTGCCCCTCTGCCATCTGTCAGGCGTTGGATCGGCAACAAACCGAACGTATAATGCGGAGGGACAGGGGAAGGAGGAGCATCCCTGCGAGGACAACTGGCTGAAGTTCAGGTCCGCTGTGCGGTGATTTATCACTACTCACAAACCTCCAGTCATGTCTCCATCTGGCAGAGAGAAGCCGGCTCATCAATAATGAAGGAGGAAACTCTGCCCCAAACTCCCAAACATAGCAAAGTCTCCTCACAGCTCTGCTGATCACACTGCCCACACTTACATTACTAAACTATATAGCGCTGACATCTTCTGCAGCACTGTACGGAGTACATAGTCATGTCACTGACCTCAGAGGAGCTTACATTCTAATCCTACCATAGTCATAGTCTAATGTCCCACCATATTATTATTATGCATTTATATAGCACTGACATCTTCTGCAGCACTTTACAGAGTACATAGTCATGTCACTGACTGTCCTCAGAGGAGCTCACACTCTAATCCTACCATAGTTATAGTCTAATGTCCTACCATATTATTATTATGTATTTATATAGCACGGACATCTTCTGCAGCACATTACAGAGTACATAGTCATGTCACTGACTGTCCTCAGAGGAGCTCACACTCTAATCCTACCATAGTCATAGTCTAATGTCCTACCATATTATTATTATTATGTATTTATATAGCACTGACATCTTCTGCAGCACTTTACAGAGTACATAGTCATGTCACTGACTGTCCTCAGAGGAGCTCACACTCTAATCCTACCATAGTCATAGTCTAATGTTCTACCATATTATTATTATGTATTTATATAGCACGGACATCTTCTGCAGCACATTACAGAGTACATAGTCATGTCACTGACTGTCCTCAGAGGAGCTCACACTCTAATCCTACCATAGTCATAGTCTAATGTCCCACCATATTATTATTATGCATTTATATAGCACTGACATCTTCTGCAGCACTTTACAGAGTACATAGTCATGTCACTGACTGTCCTCAGAGGAGCTCACACTCTAATCCTACCATAGTCATAGTCTAATGTCCTACCATATTATTATTATGTATTTATATAGCACTGACATCTTCTGCAGCACATTACAGAGTACATAGTCATGTCACTGACTGTCCTCAGAGGAGCTCACGCTCTAATCCTACCATAGTCTAATGTCCTACCATATTATTATTATGTATTTATATAGCACGGACATCTTCTGCAGCACATTACAGAGTACATAGTCATGTCACTGACTGTCCTCAGAGGAGCTCACGCTCTAATCCTACCATAGTCATAGTCTAATGTCCTACCATATTATTATGGAAAAGTTTGTGGCCTGATTGTATCTCAGCAATGATGTGGACAATCTGTTGGAGCAGAAGAAACATTTTCACCATAGTTCTGGTTTAAAGTGAGAGGGATGTGGAGGCTGCCATATTTATCTCCTTTTAAACAATGCACATTGCCTGGCCGACTTGCTGATCCTCTGCCTCTAAGATTTCAAGCATGCAGATCAGGTGTTCCTTAAGTGAAGTCTGGCTGGATTAGCTGCATGCTTGTTTTAGGTGTTTGATTCAGACACTACTGCAGCCAAACAGATCAGCAGGGCAGCCAGGCAACTGGTATTGTTGATAAGGAAATAAATATGGCAGCCTTCCTATGCCTCTCACTTCCGATGGACCTTGAAAAGGAACTGTAGTGAAAATAGCGTAATGTATAATATTGCCTATTTTATTACAGTGTTCATGTATAAATCATTAGTCAGCATTTGCCCATTGTAAAAGCTTTCCTCACCATTTAGTCCTGTCAGATGATCTCTGCAGAATGTTTACTGAATTCTGAAGCCAGTACAAGGTATCCTCTGCGAGGGAAATTCCACATACCTAAAGAGCCTAGACTAAGCGTCACTGGGAGCACGGGAGCTACATACCAATATGCAGATAGATAGATAGAATTTTGTGGTCACTACTGATGCAGATCCAGCATGTTTTGGGACTTTTAAAAGGAAGTAATTAACAGTGTTATTTGACATTCATTAGTACTAAATCCATACCTTTTTAATATCAACATAGTTAAAAGTTTGCATTGATAAACAAGTACAGTAGTGAAAACCTTAACGGGAAAAACTGCATTTTCAGTTGAACATCAGTTACAATACATTCCGGATTACAAACCCTATTTGTGGACAATAATAATGCTGCTTCATGGTTGGGAGATGCAGCCCAGCTGCCTGTAAAGCTAACCAAGAGCAACAATCTAATTTGATAGAGAACAGTACGATTTAACCACTTTGCATCCAGACCTTTTTTCCCACTTATTGACCAGAGCAGTTTTGACAGTTTAGCTATGTCCTTATTTAATCAAAAATAACTTTATCCCTACTTATGACACAGAAATGAAAAATATATTGTTTTTTTCAAGACAAGGCTTTCATTGGATGCCATGTTTTCCCTCGAACAATTTTGTTTTCTATGAATTTTAATGGGAAAACAAAGAAAAAAATAGAAAAAAACATTTATTTCTCAGTTTTACCAATTCCAGTTTAAAAATAAAAAGTGCTACTGTAGATAAAAAACACAAATTTTGTTTGGCTATTCTTACTGCTTATCACAAAACTTAGATTATGTTCCGGTCACAATTTATAGATAAGATATTTGATTCTGAAATAATGTTACAGAGTGTATTTTTCACTATGAAATGAGAAAATAAAAGTATTTTTAATAGTAAAAATCACTCATTAGCTCAGGGAACATATATTCCCTTTCACCAATTTGTGCTGCATCAGATAGTGCCAGAGGTGTGCACAAGAGCAAGCCCAATCCTGCACAGCACTGCTTCTGCTACAAGACGTATATCTAATGACCTGTAGATGAAGTGGTTAGAGGGCTGAGGACTAGGCTCAACACGTTTCGTGAAACTTAGTCCTCTTCCTCAGGATGTGTCTGGCCCTAACTTGGGTTTTTCAATATGCTATGTATAAACACACTTCACATAAACCAATAAGACTCCAAGGGACACAGAGGAGATATTAAGGTATCTGGGCAAGGGGAAACTGCATACCAGAAAGGAGAAGAAGGGGGAGGAGATGGGAAGGGAAAGGGGGAAGAGATATGAGGGAAGGAGGAGAAAGGGGAGAGGAAAAGGGGTAAAAAGAAGGAAGGAGGAGAGTTAGGAGAAGGGGAAAAGAGGAGGGAGGGGCTAGAAAGGACAGGAAAAGGAGGAGGCAAGGAAAAAGGAGAGGTTGGTGAGAAAAGGAAGAAAGCCAGGTATAGCGGATGGAAGGGTGCAGAACCTCTATAGAAGTCTCTTATACATACAGTATTTCATTATACGGTGTAATAACTTGATGCAACGGCTTTGTGTCTGCAGGGGAGAGAATAATATCTATCTGTACGGTGTCTTCAATGGCTACAACGGCACCCGAGCCACAAACTTTGTGGGCCAGCGCCTGTCGGCGGAGCTCCTCTTGGGACAGCTGCATGCGGACGCCACGGATGCTGAGCTGCAGAGAGTTCTGTTACAGGTGAGTATGTTTTCATACGTTTTGCAGTCTCCTGCTGGACCTGTATGCTAGAGAAAGTAAACCAGTCCTTTGTCAGATACCTGTAGTAAACATTAGCAAGGTGTTGAAACTGAGCTGAGACGTACAAAGAGCTGAGAAGTGATCACTAGATAGATTTTAATATATAAGTACAGCAGCTATGCAAAAAACTGCAATGGCAGCTTTTAGAGCAGATAAACTACCCTGGAAAGTAATTTGCAGACAATATTGTGCACAAAAGTAAATATAACTGTATGGGTAATAAAAAGTAGGAAAAGACATTTTTTAGAATGTTATATTATGTTTTTTCCCACTTTAATATACTGCGTATAATAAAGAGGAACTGTCGCAAAAATCTTAAAATTTAAGACACATACAAATAAGAAGTAAGTTCTGCCTGAGTAAAATGAGTCATAAATTACTTTTCTCCTATGTTGCTGTCACTTACAGTAGGTAGTAGAAATCTGACATTACCGACAGATTTTGGACTAGCCCATCTTCTCATAGAGGGGTTCTCAGGGTTTTCTTTATTTTTAAAAGCACTCAGTGAATGGCAGTTGCTCCGTCCAACGGCCAAAGTAGTGTGCAGCGAGCAGGGAGGCTGGCCAGCATCTTGGTGTAAATCTTTTTCAGGGAATGTCTTTTTAAAGAATAAAGGCCATGCTGAGAATCCCCCATGAAGAGATGGGCTAGTCCAAAATCTGTCGGTAATGTCAGATTTCTACTACTTACTGTAAGTGACAGCAACATAGGAGAAAAGTAATTTATGGCTCATTTTACTCTGGGAGAAATGCACTTCTTAGTTGTATGTGTTTTAAATTGTAACATATTCACGACAGTTCCTCTTTAATATTTATCTCGACCTGACATTTCTGTTTGCGCACCTGCTCTCTTCTAGGCATTTGATGTTGTGGAACGGAGTTTCCTGGAGTCCATCGATGATTCTTTAGCAGAGAAGGCCAGTCTCCAATCACAGCTCCCAGAGGTAACGATATAGATCAACAATGTATTAGGAGGAACAGAGAAGAAAAATAGGACCTTTCAGTGTAATGTTTACACATAGATGAATGTGTACAATACTCTTGTTCTGATCTGTTTTCAAATATACAGACAGTTTCCAGTAGATTAGATCATGATGTCACATTTCGTGTATATTGCTCATTGCACTTCAAAGTTTTGCAGAGGCCTACGCGCGCTCCGCACCCCAGAGGATCATGAAGGTGAAATATAGTACTGCACGTGTTTGGTAAACCGTCTAATAAGACTCTGCGCATCTTGCGAAACAGAGTTCACTTCTTAAGGCGTTAGAGATAGGATTTGTCTTCCAAACCAAATAGTTTGCATTTAAAGTGTATCTGAGATGTAAGCCTATGAAAGTTTTATACATACCTACGGCTTCCTCCAGTCCCGTCCGCACCGATCTCTCCCACGGCGTCGTCTTCCGCCTCCTCGTTTTTCTTGTAGAAGCCCCATTTGCTTGGCCAGTCACGGCGTACTGTGCATGCCCGGGCCGCGTGCGTGCACTCCGCTGCGCTCCTGTCGCCGGAAGCGCTCTGCGCATGTTTACTTTAAGCTTCACAACTTGCTATTGTCTATAAATATATATTTTCTATAGCAGAGAGAGGACTATGTCCTGTGATGTAATTGCCATGGTCCTGTATTGCATAGTGTGTACGCATCATTCTGCATCCCTCTCCTGTATAGCATAGTGAGTACACCTCATTCTGCATCCCTCTCCTGTATAGCATAGTGTGTACACATCATTCTGCATCCCTCTCCTGTATTGCATAGTGAGTACACCTCATTCTGCATCCCTCTCCTGTATAGCATAGTGTGTACACATCATTCTGCATCCCTCTCCTGTATTGCACAGTGTGTACACCTCATTCTGCATCCCTCTCCTGTATTGCACAGTGTGTACACATCATTCTGCATCCCTCTCCTGTATTGCACAGTGTGTACGTATCATTCTGCATCCCTCTCCTGTATTGCATAGTGTGTACACATCATTCTGCATCCCTCTCCTGTATTGCATAGTGTGTACACATCATTCTGCATCCCTCTCCTGTATTGCATAGTGTGTACGCATCATTCTGCATCCCTCTCCTGTATTGCATAGTGTGTATACATCATTCTGCATCCCTCTCCTGTATTGCATAGTGTGTACGCATCATTCTGCATCCCTCTCCTGTATTGCACAGTGTGTACACATCATTCTGCATCCCTCTCCTGTATAGCATAGTGTGTACACATCATTCTGCATCCCTCTCCTGTATAGCATAGTGTGTACACATCATTCTGCATCCCTCTCCTGTATTGCACAGTGTGTACACATCATTCTGCATCCCTCTCCTGTATTGCATAGTGTGTACACATCATTCTGCATCCCTCTCCTGTATTGCACAGTGTGTACACATCATTCTGCATCCCTCTCCTGTATAGCATAGTGTGTACACATCATTCTGCATCCCTCTCCTGTATAGCATAGTGTGTACACATCATTCTGCATCCCTCTCCTGTATTGCACAGTGTGTACACCTCATTCTGCATCCCTCTCCTGTATTGCACAGTGTGTACACATCATTCTGCATCCCTCTCCTGTATTGCACAGTGTGTACGTATCATTCTGCATCCCTCTCCTGTATTGCATAGTGTGTACACATCATTCTGCATCCCTCTCCTGTATTGCACAGTGTGTACACATCATTCTGCATCCCTCTCCTGTATAGCATAGTGTGTACACATCATTCTGCATCCCTCTCCTGTATAGCATAGTGTGTACACATCATTCTGCATCCCTCTCCTGTATAGCATAGTGTGTACACATCATTCTGCATCCCTCTCCTGTATTGCACAGTGTGTACACCTCATTCTGCATCCCTCTCCTGTATTGCACAGTGTGTACACATCATTCTGCATCCCTCTCCTGTATTGCACAGTGTGTACACCTCATTCTGCATCCCTCTCCTGTATTGCACAGTGTGTACACCTCATTCTGCATCCCTCTCCTGTATTGCACAGTGTGTACACCTCATTCTGCATCCTTCTCCTGTATTGCACAGTGTGTACACCTCATTCTGCATCCCTCTCCTGTATTGCATAGTGTGTACACATTATTCTGCATCCCTCTCCTGTACTGCATAGTGTGTACACCTCATTCTGCATCCCTCTCCTGTATTGCACAGTGTGTACACCTCATTCTGCATCCCTCTCCTGTATTGCACAGTGTGTACACCTCATTCTGCATCCCTCTCCTGTATTGCATAGTGTGTACACATCATTCTGCATCCCTCTCCTGTATTGCACAGTGTGTACACCTCATTCTGCATCCCTCTCCTGTATTGCATAGTGTACACATCATTCTGCATCCCTCTCCTGTATTGCATAGTGTGTACACATCATTTTGCATCCCTCTCCTGTATAGCATAGTGTGTACACATCATTCTGCATCCCTCTCCTGTATAGCATAGTGTGTACACATCATTCTGCATCCCTCTCCTGTATAGCATAGTGTGTACACATCATTCTGCATCCCTCTCCTGTATAGCATACTGTGTACACATCATTCTGCATCCCTCTCCTGTATTGCACAGTGTGTACACATCATTCTGCATCCCTCTCCTGTATTGCACAGTGTGTACACCTCATTCTGCATCCCTCTCCTGTATTGCACAGTGTGTACACATCATTCTGGATCCCTCTCCTGTATTGCACAGTGTGTACACCTCATTCTGCATCCCTCTCCTGTATTGCATAGTGTGTACACATCATTCTGGATCCCTCTCCTGTATTGCACAGTGTGTACACCTCATTCTGCATCCCTCTCCTGTATTGCACAGTGTATACCTCATTCTGTATCCCTCTCCTGTACTGCATAGTGTGTACACCTCATTCTGCATCCCTCTCCTGTACTGCATAGTGTGTACACATCATTCTGCATCCCTCTCCTGTATTGCACAGTGTGTACACCTCATTCTGCATCCCTCTCCTGTATTGCATAGTGTACACCTCATTCTGCATCCCTCTCCTGTATTGCATAGTGTACACCTCATTCTGCATCCCTCTCCTGTATTGCATACCGTGTACACCTCATTCTGCATCCCTCTCCTGTATTGCATAGTGTGTACCCATCATTCTGCATCCCTCTCCTGTATTGCACAGTGTGTATACATCATTCTGCATCCCTCTCCTGTATTGCACAGTGTGTACCCATCATTCTGCATCCCTCTCCTGTATTGCACAGTGTGTATACATCATTCTTCATCCCTCTCCTGTATTGCATAGTGTGTACACATCATTCTGCATCCCTCTCCTGTATTGCATACCGTGTACACATCAATCTGCATCCCTCTCCTGTATTGCAGGGCGCAGGACACCAGCAACTCCCCAGCCAGTACCAGAAGATTGTGGAGAGGCTGAACACTCTGGAGAAGGAGATCTATGGAGGAGCGATGGTGATTGTGGTGCTGATTGTAAACACCAAACTGTACGTGGCCAATGTCGGTAAGTCACAAATTCTACTAAGAAAACAGAACTTTGTTTTTTATTAAGTTTGTTTGTTTCTTACGGTAAAGTAGATAGTGGCAACTGTGGTGAAAATTTTGAGGGTTTTTTTGGTCCATTGTATTTACTTTTTAAACCGTAAGTTTCTTAACTTAAAGGGACCCTGAGCAGATGCTAAATCAAAAGTTCCGCTTACCTGGGGCTTCCTCCAGCCCACCGTAGGCCGATAGGTCCCCCGGTGTACTCCTGGCTCCTCTCCCGGTCCCGGCTGGCGGCTCCGTTTATTATACGGCTTTGGTCTGAAGTCGTCAGGGCTGCATCCCGTTTGGCTGATACTCTGTCATCACGCCGGCCAACTACACCGCATCACGCCGGCCTGTGTGAGTCCTGCGCATGCGCGGTTCAATGTTAGAGAACTGCGCATGCGCAGGACTCTCTTGCCGGCTCGGCGTGATGACTGGGTATCTGCCAAACGGGAAGCAGCCCTGATGACTTCAGACTGAAGCTGTGCAATAATTGAGCTGCCAGCGGGACCGGTAGAGGAGCCAGGACGACTCCGGGGGACCTTGCGGCCTACGGTGGAAGCCCCAGGTAAGTGGTACTTTTTTTATTTTATCACCTGCTCAGGGTCCTTTTAACTAATGGCCTCACAAACCGGATTGGGAGATTTGGGCGCACAGCCTGTGTTGCCATAGACCACAATGTACGTTTGCAGGAATTCTATATATTAGATGTACCAGATCCTAGCACGTGCGCACTGCAGGCGGGCTCCGAGGAACCTCAGGAGTCTCGGCGTGGAAACGGAGGGACGGGGGAAGCCTTTGTAAAATCCAGAGGCTTCCCTCTCCCAAGGTAAGTATCTACGGTTTTGCCTTAAAGAGAAACTGTCACCAAGGATTGAACTTCATCCCAATCAGTAGCAGATACCCCTTTTCCCATGAGAAACCTATTCCTTTTCACAAACAGACCATCAGGGGGCGCTGTATGGCTGATATTGTGGTGAAACCCCTCCCACAAATGTCAGCACCTCACAGCATAGCTTTTTCTAGCTGCCAAAAATTCAAGCAGCATCTCCTTCCAGTGACATCACTTGCCAGCAGAAAACCATGTCACCATGTAATAAATGCCAGAATGTAAATCAGGAAGAGGAAAGATTTTAAAATGGGCAAACACTGACTAAATAATTTATACATGATTATTGTAAAAACTAAGCAATTTTTTATTAAATTATTTTCACTGGAGTTCCTCTTTAAAGGAATACTTAAGTCCGCAAAAAAAAATGACTTTTACTCACTCGGGGCTCTCCTCAGCCCCCTGCAGCTGAGCGGTGCCCTCGCCGTGTCCCTCCGATGCGCCTGGACTCTCGGGCGGCCACTTCCGGCGTAGCCGTCACTGGCCGACAGGCTGCGAACCCGGCTTATTAGTGATTAGTGATTAGGTGACGGCCAAACCGGAAGTGGCCGCCCGAGAGTCCAGGCGCATCGGAGGGACACGGCGAGGGCACCGTTCAGCTTCAGGGGGCTGAGGAGAGCCCCGGGTGAGTAAAAGTCATTTTTTTAGCTGACTTAAGTATTCCTTTAAAGAGGAAATGTAACCAAGAATTGAACTTCATCCCAATCAGTAGCTGATACCCCCTTTCCCATGAGAAATCTATTCCTTTTCACAAACAGATCATCAGGGGGCGCTGTATGGCTGATATTGTGGTGAAACGCAGTAGCGTAGCTGAGGAGCTTGGGGTCCCAAGCACTCTATTGATATGGAGCCCCAAAACCAAGGACAGCTGCAGTGTCAGAGAGGGGTAATCAGAGTGAGGAAACAATTTATTAAAGAGAACCCGAGGCGGGGTTCTGTGAATAAAATCCCCATACAGAGGCTGGGTCTGTCTATAGAGCCCAGCCTCTGTTGCTATATAGATTGCCCCTAAGCCCCCCCCCTGCGCTCTGTAACCCCCCCCATAAAACACAGTCGCGCTGCCGACACGCAGCTTGTCAGAGTGCGCTATGTTTTCCTCTCTCCTGTCAGTCTCTCCGCTCCCCGCCTCCTGAATCGCTTCGGTCCCCGCCCACGTCCCTTCCCTTGCCGCTGATTGGAGGGAAGGGACGCGGGCGGGGACCGGAGCGATGCAGGAGGCGGGGGAACAGCCAAGACTGACAGAGGAGAGGTAAACACAGCCGCACAGCGCGGCTGTGAGTTATGGGGTCTGACAGCGCGCAGTGGGGGCTTAGGAGCGATCTACATAGCAACAGAGGCTGTGCTCTATAGACAGACCCAGCCTCTGTATGGGGATTTCATTCCCAGAACCCCGCCTCGGGTTCTCTTTAAGGATTACCACTATGCAATAGGTGTTCATTATCAGCACAGCACCAATAAAAAGCTAATAAGATGGATGGAGGGCCCCTAATGGGCCCCTCAGGCTTAGGGGCCCCGGTGTGGTTGCAGCCTCTGCATTCCCTATTGCTATGCCACTGGTGAAACCCCTCTTACAGTGTGATGTCATGACCATGGTCCTGACAGTTTGCTGTCTGTGAACCTCATTGCATTGTGGGAAATAACAGCTGTTTCCAACTGCCAAGCACGCAGTATCTCCCTCTGTGCATAGAACTCTCAGTAACAAACATTCCGTACAGATCACCTGGCAGAACTAAAGATGCCACCACTAGTGATAAATTCCAGAACGTAAATCAGGGAGACTAAAGATTTTAAAATAGGCAAACACTGTCTAATCTATAAAAGAATAAAAAATAAGCAAATGTATTCATTGTTATTTTCACTACAGTTCCTCTTTAAATAAGTCCCAAATTTGCTTTAAAGAGGAGCTGTCAGCCATACCATCTCAGAAAAAAAACCCACATATAGAAGTCGATAAATACTTGCTCTACTTACATAAGGGCCCGTTTCCAATAGGAGAGGTGCGATGCGGCTACATAGCCGCATCGCACCGCAGGTGTCCTGAAACACATGCACGCCAGTGGAAGAGTTTCGGTGCGATCCGATAATCTGCAGCATGCTGCAGATTTTTACTCGCTCGCATGCAGCCGCGTCCCATCTCCTCCATGGACTTCCGCATCGGGAGATGCGGAAGTGATGCGATGCGGCTACGTAGCCGCATTCGCATCACTTTACAGTGGAAACCCGCCCTAACATGTATTGCACTGTCCACGTTTAGTGATTTTTTTTTTCTTTTTTACAGTAAGAAAAGAGAAAATCCTTCTTAGCATTTCCCATTTTATTTGTAGCTATTTTGAAGCCAATCCTGATGTCATTTCCTCCCTTACTCTGCTCTGTCTGATTGTGTATGCACTCCCCGCATTGTCTCAGCATGAGAAATATAGGCCAATCAGAGAGGAACAGAGGTGTGGGAGGGGAAAACAGGACGGAAAGAGGCTTCAGCCAATCAGGGTGCATAAGTTAAGTCTGTGGGGAAAGTAGAGAAGCAAAAAAGGACAACCCAGCATGCCCTGCAACTTCCTTTGTGTGGCAATGTACCAAATAAGAGTCAGGTAAGCTGGGGAATGATCATTTATCAACAAGAAAACGAATAGTGATTTTAACTTTTGGATTGCCTAGTTAGCATCCGTATTACTTGTTTACCAGATAAAAATAAAGAATTGTTTTTTTGCCCGACAGTTACTCTTTAATTATCCCTGGTTTTCAGCATCAGAAACACTTTTTATACATTGCTGTATATTGAATGTAGGCCTGCCCCCCTGGTGATGCTTATGATTGGATTAGTTTGTGGGACATTATCGTATCTGTCATCCTAAGTAGCCAGCACTCGTTCTCACAAAAACTCGAATGTGGTCTGCTGTGAACTTCAAAGGAACAAAGAAAGCTCCAGTGGCGGCCCGTACCAACTAATGGGGTGAAGACGGGGACGGCCGCCCCGCCCTCCCACAGCAAACAAACAGCCAAAATAACAAAACAATCTCCGTCATCAAGGAAGTTTAGCTGAAAATAACAGGCGTGCCACACCCGAGCCTGGAAACAGGAATTTACTATTCTCATTTTCCTTTTATGTACTCCTAATTGACCTTTGATAGGAATTCTTGCAGGCGGCCCCACCTAAATAATTATGAAATTCGTGCAGACCAGATAATGCGGCTTTTGTTAGGCAGCTGCGGTTTTCTAGCAGTTAAGCTACGTACAGGTGATGGATTCAGCTCGGCCAAGGCGGACGATAATGGGCGCCTGTGCTGAGAATCTGGCATGTGTGCATTGGCTCCCGATCCCCATATATGACGAGCAGCTCCCACCCTTACCAACAGAGCAAGTCAGTGTAGCCTCAGCCCTGCAGTGTCACCCCGAGTGAGCACGAGTCCTGATCCTTCTCGGGCCGACTGTCCTTGACGTGTATGAGGCTTTTGTGGTGATTTGCAATGTGGTACTACGGTACTGTGCTCACTGTATTTTTCGGACCATAAGACGCAGAGCGTGTGTGTGTGTTTGGGGGGGGGGGGGGGGGATGGGGGCAGGTTAGTGCGTCTTATGGTCCAAATAATAATAATACTGCGCCTGATGTTCTCACACTGAGATCACTGCAGCCCCCCCCCCCCCCCCCCCCCCGCAGGCGAACCTTCACATCACTGGCGCAACCGCTGTACCAGCCAGAACGCTGCATATTCCGCACACCTATGCTATCATCCTGGGATATACCATGCTATTGTCACATGTATGTTTGCTGCGGTTTCCGCTCTCTTATCTGGGACTGCTCAGCCACATTGCGAAGTGCTTTTCCCATTGACTTGTAAAATCGCAGCGATCGCGCTTTTTGGAAAAAATGGCAATCGTTGCAATTTTGCAAGGACTTTACTGCATTATTAGTGCAAGTCAATGGGAAAAGCATTCTGCAGCGTGGCTCAGCCCTGCCTACGCCATCCTGCTGTAAGAGGACATTAATGGAACCTCCTCATGCTGTCATCCTGTGGTCCCAGGGTTGGTGAGTCACTGAAAAGGGAGCGCTTGATTTGCTCACAAGCTTGCTTTATACACTTACCAGCTGCACAACGGACTGACTTATTGATGGAGTTGATTTTCGTTGCATATATGAAGCAGAGCTTTAGTATGAGACCTTTGGAGCTGGATGGAATGTATTGTTTCTACTTGAAGTAGTAAGCACCTGTCATCTGTCATGGATAGACAGCTTGCAGGGAGATGCTCCACAACACGCCGGTGCGCCATGGAGGCACCAGGTTTAGTATTTGTTTTTTACCCCTGGTTTTAGTCCTCTAAACTTCGGTGCTTCTTATGGTCTGAAAAATATGGTACTTGTTTAAAGGATACCCGAGGTGACATGTGACATGATGAGATAGACGTAGGTATGTACAGTGCCTAGCACACAAATATCTAGACTGTGTTCCTTCTTCTCTTTCTCTGCCTGAAAGCGTTAAACATCTGGTATGTAAGTGGCTGACTCAATCCTGACTCAGACAGGAAGTGACTACAGCATGACCCTCACTGATAAGAAATTCCAACTATAAAACACTTTCCTAGCAGAAAATGGCTTCTGGGAGCAGGAAAGAGATAAAAAGGGTCAATAGTTGATTGATTTTAGCTCTGGCATACTTCAATGAATGTGTCATTGAACAAAAACAATAAAAACCAGTAAACACTTAAAAAGTAGATTTAAATATAAAATAAAACTGTGGGATATCTTAAAAAGTCATTTTTAGGAGGAGGATAGATAATAATTTCATTTGTTTTTCACCTCGGGTGTACTTTAATAAGATAGTACTTTCTAATTACCTGTATATACTTGAATTCAACCTCGTGTATAAGTCAACTCCAATATTCAACCCTATTAAGCTGGAATTTTTTATTGACTCAAGTATAAGTCTACCCAGCAAAGTTAATGGCTGCACTTGGGGCTCAGGAGAGGTTAATGATTTCACTGCATACAGTATTGCAGCTATTAACCCCTCCTGTCCCTTAAGTGCAGCCAATAACTTGTCCAGACCCCAAGTGTAGCAATTATTCACTCCGTTTTATGCAGCCCAGTATCCCCCCCCCCCCCCCTGCCCCTTTCCTTGTTAGCTGTTGTGGGCAGGACTTTCGGACCTGTGTTTTCTTGGCATTTCCTTTCCTCAAAGTATCACTTACCACAGGGTAAATTGCTGCAAATGGGAATGTCACTATTAGTACACACATTACTCAGTGTGCTCAGTGTTGCCTGTGACTCGTGTATAAGTCGACCCCCATACTTTTTATGAAGTGAATCAGACCTAAATTTCTAGACCTATACTCGAGTAAACATGATTGAAATTCACACAATGGGGTTGACAATGCTTTTTGAATCCAGAGCCTTCCCTGTCCATAAGTATCTGCTTTTCTTTTTATCACACACTTCACATGTACTTTAAAAGCCTGGCTGGTTTCCTGTCAGCAGGTAGATGTCTTACAGCTCCTTACCACTTACTTCCTGTGAACTGCAAGTCCCGCCTCCTCCTGTAGATGCATGATTTTTACTGGTCCAAAACCACGACACACAGGAGGACATACCCATTGCCCTTGTTTGTACAGTAGGAGGAGGTGCCGGGTGGGTTTTACATTTCGTGCATTCAAAGACACTTTATCGAGACCCACGAACTGATGAAGTGCATTTGTATGTATGAAACATAACGGCTTGTAAAATCAAGGGTAGGAGTACATGCCGTCCATGTCCGATTTTGTCAATGCACGTGGCGTATTAAATATTTATAATCTGCCGTTACACCCGCTGAGGAAGAACAAAGTCATTAGGATTCTGGACAATGATCCAAGTCTGCTGAAGCCAGGAAGGTGAAGTTCTCCTCCTCGCCACAGAAAAAATAGGCCATGGGGGCCCAGGGGGGCTTTTTTGCCGACCCGTGGCTGCTTGCGATAGTACATGAAAGATGGTACGTGACGGATGCGTCTTTTTATGTAACGTAACAATAAATGTCATCTGCCAGATGTTGGCCGCTAGAAAAGTAAAGAGGTTTCTGCCGTCTAAACGTACCCTATAAATGTCAGAGTGGCTTTATTTCATCTCCCGTTCAGAAGTCCAGCATGAAGTCAGAGGAGCCGTGTCATTATTTACTGATGGGTTATAGTAATGGCTTATTAAGTAAAATAACAGGATTTTTATTTAAGGTACACCTGTAGAAAAAAAAAAGAAAAGCTCCTATGAGGTACTGACTGACCTCAGGAGGGGGAAGCCTCAGGATCCAAATTTTCCCCTGTCTTCTTCACCCTTCGGGATCCAGCAGTGGCTCCCTCGAAAATTCCCCAACAAGCACTGCGCAGGTGCAGTATCGTGCAACAAGATCTACCTTCGGAGATCCGGCGCAGTATCGGATTTCCGATGGGCTCTGGCAGAAATAGCAGAACCCAGAACGGGTTGTGAAGGTGCAACTCACCTGTGCCTGCGCAGTAGATCAAACCCAATGGGGCGTGGCCATTTCTGACTGAGCCCAATCGGAAAGCTTCTACTACGCCTGCACTTGAGCCTAAAAGGTAAATATTGACGCACATTGAGTTCAGGGCTTCTAGTGCTGGATCGCCAAGACGGGGGAAACCTCATTAGGATCCAGAGGCCTCCCCCAGCCGAGGTAAGTATCCCCCGGGGTCTCTTCTTCTGTTTTTTTCTTCAGCCTCTATGAGGCTCTCTCTCCCTCCCTCCTCCCCTCCGGTGCTTGATTTGGAACAGGACGGCGATCCATCCTGTTCTACCTCTCATAGGCATCAGCCTATAAGAGGACGGCGATCCCCGGCCAATCAGAGGCCGGGGATCGCCGATCTCGTACAGAGCTGCTGGAGACCGCAGCGCTGTACGCATGTAAACAAAGGGGATTTCTTTCCTGTTACGTTTACAAGCAGCCTGCTAGCCTTGCTTTGTAAACACAAGTGATCAGAGGGAGTTTCTGATAAGCAGCTAGGCAGGGAAATAAATGGAAGAGGAGGAATATATTATAGACAAAAGGAAATCCCAGCATTCAACTCTTTGGCACTGACTACTAAAGGGCCAGTGCTCCTAAAGTATGTGATAACTACAAACCATAACAGCAGAAAAAGTTTTGAATGTAGGATTAGCATCTTTATCACTTAATACACTCAGACCAGTTGCTGTTGAAATTTGATTTTTATGGTGACGATCCCGCTTTAAGCTGCAGAAACATCTGAAGGGAAACAGGATGCACCTGAGCTCAATTTTGAGCTTCATGGCAAAGGCTGTGAATACTTATGTACATGTACTTTCTCATGTTTTAATAAATTTGCAAAAAAATTCCAAGTAAACGTTTTTCGAGTTGTCATTATGGGGTGTTGTGTGTAGATTTCTGAGGGGAAAAAATGAATTTAATCAATTTTGGCATAAGGCTGTAACATAGTTGTCATTTAAAGGGGAACTTCAGCCTAAACAAACATACTGTTATTAAGTTACATTAGTTATGTTAATTAGAATAGATGGGTAATATAATCTTTTTATCCACCCTGTTTTAAAAGAACAGGCAACTGTTTGTGATTCATGGGGGCTGCCATCTTTGTCATGGGGGCAGCCATCTTTTTGGTTGAAAGGAGGTGACAGGGAGCATGAGACACAGTTCCAACTATCCTGTGTCCTGATAACCCCTCCCAGCTGCACACGCTAGGCTTCAAATGTCAAATTCAAAATGTAAAAAAAAAAAAAAAAAATTGCACCAAAACAGCAGAACGAGAACAACAACATCAGAAATCCCATCATGCTTTGCACAGCATCAGGGGAAAAATGCCCGGGTAGTTTTCTTCTGTGCAGCTAAAAATGAGGCTTGTGTAAGAGAAACAAAGTTCTGATGCTGTGAAACTGTAAAGAAACACCAAGCCTTTTCAGTGCTGCTGAGTCGATTTTTAGTCTGGAGGTTCACTTTAACTATACTTATAGCAGCCATAGCAGCAACCATTAAAGCAGACCTCAGAACTTCCTCTCTGTTCTAAAAGATAAGCAATAGCATAATAGCCTTGAAAGAAAATCATTTCTTTGTTGCAGCTGATACAAATCCAGCAATACATCTGCAGTGTCTACTTCCTGCTTTCATGGAAGCAGACATAGGGTTAACATCCTGTGTTAACAAATTGGCTGCTCTGCCAAGGCAACCAGCTGACACAACTGAGAGATCAAATTACAGTTGTTATTAGTCACAGATGAGGGGGGATTATACAGGCTAAACACTCTAAATACATACAGGGTGCATTTCTCCGTATACCCTATCTTCCAGTGAAAGAGTTCAGGTCCTCTTTAAAGGAAACCTGTAAGGACTTTAACCACATCATGACCACACGCTTACACCCCCTAGTGACCAGGCCATTTTTCACAAATCAGTGCTGTGCAGCTTTGACAGCTTGCTGCACAGCCATACAACTCATCACACAAATGAATCTTACCTCCCATTTTTTCCTTTAGTTTTTTTTTTTTTAATTCATAAAAATGACCTTTAAAAAAAAAAAAAAAAGCACTTTTTACTTTATTTCCCCTTCCCCAATCGTCCCTAGATGGCGATCGGCGCACAGTCCTATGCCTACAAGGTATGGGACTGTGGCAGGGATTAGATTGTGCGGCCATCTGAAGGACCCATAGCTGGCAGACTTAACGCTGCTGCCGCCTCCCTGCCCCTGCAGGGGATGGCGCTTAAGCGAAAGCTCCTTCCCTGAAAATCTTGAGCATTTACTTACCTGGGGCTTCTACTGCTCCCCCTGCAGACATCCTGTGTCCATGGCGGGACAAAACGATCCTCTCTGTGGCTAAGTTTTGTTATCGCTGACTTGCAAGTCGATGGCCACTGCGCTGCGCGTCCTTCTTCGCACTCCCGTCACGGGGAGTGTCCTGCACAGGCGCAGTACGAGAGAACTTCATACTGTGTCTGCGCAGGATGCTCCCTACGATCCGCGTGGCCAGGGCCGGATACAGGCTCAGTCGCCGAAAACGAAACTGAGCCGCAGCGCGGGACCAGAGGGGATCGTTTTGTCCCAGGTACAGGATGTCTGCAGGGGGCCGGTAGAAGCCCCAGGTAAGTTAAACTCTTTTTTTTTTTTTTTTTTTTTTTTTTTTTTTTTTTATAGTTCTTACAGGTTTCCTTTAAAGAGAACCAGAGATGAAGCACCCTCTTGTATTTTACCTTATAAATCAGTGGGAACATGACAGTAAACACCTAATCTGCCCTTTGTTTCATTGTTCTCTGTGTAATCTGACTGTTATCACGTCTGATAAGAATCCTCGACTGAGAAGTCAGGCTGCTCCGTCTAGCTTTGCTACAGAAAGATTATAGCTAAGTATGTATTCTGTGGCGTTATTTCAAGCCCAAGCCTGCCCCCTTGTGGCTTTGCTATAATGACTCAGCAATAATCATTCCCAGCAAAGCCAGATTTAATTGCTCAGTCTGGGATTCTTGTGACTGCTGTTAAAAGACACTTTTAGCAGTGAGGAGGAAACAGAGAGCATGGTAAGTGTTTTCTCTAATGTTCTTACTGATATATATGGTAAAATACACAAGGGTGCTTCCTCTCTGGTTCCCTTTAACCTCCCTGGCGTTATAATTATTTCCAGATTTAGGGTCTAAAAGCCATGCAATTTTTTTCACAAGCTTTTAGACCAAAAAACATGCTACAGAGAGATCTGCGGCAGCTCCTGCATATAACTCACTCAGGCACGGGATTACCGCTCTGAGCTGCGGATTTCCGTCCCGAGCCTGACTCGGGATTACCGCTAGGCAGGTTAAGCCAATGAGGTTTTGCTCATCTGCCACCTCTGCTTTTCCTGATCTAGATGCAGATTGAGGAGGTTTTCCCTTCTCTTTACACAATCATTTGACAAGATCTTGGCAGTGCAGTCCCCTTCTCCTTCCGTCGATCCCATTCTCCTGCTTCTCCGCCCTCTCCCAGGCAATGCAGACCTCAGCTACGGGAGGGAGAATGCTGTAGGCAAGGCTAGCAGGCTATATAGATCTCTGCTGCGGGAGGAGAATGCTGTAGGCAAGGCTAGCAGGACATTCCGCAGATGCAGAGAGTTAGCTGCTTTGTCTGCTGTGCACAGAGCCGGTATTGTCAGAGGCTGGGCTGGGGCAACACAGCAGCTTGTTGATGAGCACCTTCTCAGCTCTCTCCAGGACTTTATTCCAGATCTGGGCTTTCAGTCAATCTGTACAACAAACAACAAAAAAACACAGAACATTTATATCGCGCTTTTCCCCTGGCGGACTCAAAGCGCCAGAGCTGCAGCCACTAGGGCGCGCTCTATAGGCAGTAGCAGTGTTAGGGAGACTTGCCCAAGGTCTCCTACTGAATAGGTGCTGGCTTACTGAACAGGCAGAGCCGAGATTCGAACCCTGGTCTCCTGCGTCAGAGGCAGAGCCCTTAGCCATTACACTATCCAGCCACTACAATCTGTAAGGTCTTGGACCCACTAGGAATTGCAATCGCGATTACCTGACACTTCTGATTAGCGTTTTGCGCATTTAA
Source organism: Hyperolius riggenbachi (assembly GCF_040937935.1). Taxonomy (NCBI): domain Eukaryota; kingdom Metazoa; phylum Chordata; class Amphibia; order Anura; family Hyperoliidae; genus Hyperolius; species Hyperolius riggenbachi. The sequence continues at coordinate 22,528,618 of NC_090654.1, forward strand.
AAAAGAAAAACTTTATTATACTTACCAGGTGTCTGACTTCTGTCCCTAGCCCTGCCCCGTAAATGAAGAGGTCATAGGCGCTTATCTAGGACCAATCAGAGAAGCTCCTATGACCTCTTCTTTTTTGGGGGTCGGGGCTATGGACGGAAGCAGGAAATCTGGACACCTAGTGATTATAATAAAGTTCATATCAATCGTAATTACTCGCCTAGTTCCATTTAACTTCTCAACCAACCTCCAGAGTCCATTGTCACTAGTTGTATATCATTTAGTTTGTATGACGCTTTGTCACTGGTACAGGGAAGACATTTATCATCTGCCATTAGTCTACCCAAATCTACATCCTGCCAAGCTCCTGTAGAATATTACTATCTTACTTGAGTGTTGACACTTCCTCATTTTGTTGTATGATCTGAAAAATATGGCAACATCACATCCTCTTCCATTCACCAGGTCATTACCAAATATAATGAAGAGAACTGGACCTTGTACTGATCCTTGTGGGACTCCACTGCTAACAGTTGCCTTTTTGAGGAAGATCCATTTTTTAGTACTCTTTATCCTTCTGCACCTCGGCAGGTTCTCTGTCCATATGCACACAGCTTTACCGATAATGTGGCCATACATCATGCGATTTTGGCGGCCAATAACACGTAGGCTGATTACCAATTGATTTCAGCATAAAAATCTTTCAAGAATCGGCCTTCTGACGTTGCCTTGCAGCCCTGACAAAATGTTACATGGACCTCCTGGTGCCTGGGCATTAATACTTTACCTGTGTTACAGACTACTCAGCAAGCTCATGGTGAACCAGTATTCCTAGGAGTGTGTAAGGAGCTACAAAGGGACCAAAAAGCCTTCTTACTAAAATGTTAAACAAAACAAAAGTTTGCCTTGTTAAAACAGAAGGTATTTGTGATTAGTCAGGTTGGAGTGAGCATATGAGGTCTCCCACAATGCATCACTGCTGAATATGCAAATCATGCCTTGTTGTTACTATATGCTAAAGACACCTGACACCTTTAACCACCTTAGCAGTATGGACGAGCTCAGCTCGTCCATTACCGCCAGAGGGTGCCGCTCAGGCCCTGCTGGGCCGATTTTAATGAAATAAAAAGCAGCACACGCAGCCGGCACTTTGCCAGCCACGTGTGCTACCTGATCGCCGCCGCTTTGCAGCGATCCGCCGCGAGCAGCGGCGAAAGAGGGTCCCCCCAGCCGCCCGAGCCCAGCGTAGCCGGAACAAACAGTTCCGGCCAGCGCTAAGGGCTGGATCGGAGGCGGCTGACGTCCATGACGTCACTCCGCTCGTCGCTATGGCGACGAGGTAAGCAAAACAAGGAAGGCCGCTCATGGCGGCCTTCCTTGTTATTTCTGACCGCCGGAGGCGATCAGAATTACGGATCGGGAGCGCCCTCTAGTGGGCTTTCATGCAGCCAACTTTCAGTTGGCTGCATGGAATAGTTTTTTTTTTAATTTAAAAAAACCCTCCCGCAGCCGCCCTGGCGATCTTAATAGAACGCCAGGGTGGTTAAGTGGATCTGAGATAAACCTTTACTCATTGCATAATTATGTTCCTTACATACAGCACAGTTTATAGGGCATTCCTCAAGCCAAATCATTTTTATAATACTCTTAATTCCCTATAAACTATTATTTAAAAAAAAAATCCTCACCCACAGCTCCTCCAGTGCCTTGGCACTCTCAGACTCATGTAGCAAGGGCTTATGGGAGCTTAGTCTGGGCAGAAGGAGGTGTTACTAGCCAGAGATTTCAAAGACAGAGGGGAGGAGGAGAGGGGAGTGAAGTTTTCACAGGCTGAGGAGAGGAGATACAGAGCAGCTTGTCTGTGTGTAATGTGACAAACAGAACATGGCTGCTCTCATTGTATCATAGGAAGAAATAATCATATACTGTTGAAGCTGTTTTCAGGTAGATTTGCTGTGTAAACTATAAATTGGTCGAATCCTCGATACGGCATGCTGTTGGTGGCACCAATTTTCATCAATAATTATCGAATCTGATGGTCGATCGGCCGCCAAGTTGAGAGATGTATGTCCACCTTTAGTATCTGCATCCTCATCTTGTGTGTTTATCCTCAGACGTGCGTTTACTCAACCCACGTCGATTCTGTGAAATTGGATTATTCAGTGGCTTATAATTTGGACGCTATCCCTCAGGATTTCTTCAAACATTTCACACTCTGCCAGTGTTAAGCCTACAGGTCTGTAGTTTCTCATTTGGGATTTTTGGCTTTCTTCTTCAGTAAAGGAGAGCAGGGTCAGTGCCAGTTACAGAACAGTTACTTCTGCATCTCTATTTACTGCAGAAATATGAAGGAATTTGCGGCGTGGTGACAACAACCTCAGGAGAGGAGACCCGAGCGAGATACTTTCATCTCTCCCTTATGTGGTTTCTGAAACGCTTACGCCACTGTTTGGTGTCGCGGTGCTCTTTTATAGTCAGATGAGATTTTCAAAAAGAGATTTTCAAACAGCTATTTTACCCTGGATTCCTGTAAGAAATACATTCATCAAGTGAAGAAAACCTTTGCTTTATTTCGCAAAGGATGAGAAAAAGAGAGAACACCAAGAGCCCAATATAGTGTAGTATGTACTGGTAAGGTATAATTGATAGAGTAATAATATTAATTTAATACTCACAAACCAGGGTTACCAAGTAGGCAACCACTGTCAAAGCAGGTGGGGAGATTGTCCTGACCCCACTAAGGATTAAAAAGTCGCTCTCTGTAGATTGGAGAAGGAAGGGTACAACCCTCCACCAAGGGTGGACTTGATGTAGATAATAGGATAACAGAGGCGCCAATAGGATAAAAAAACACTAAAAGAACTTAAAAACCCATCTTGGTAATAGAGGAGGCAGTGGTGGACTCACCCCCTCCAAGCAGAACACACGACTGTGGATTTTCAGTCAAAACAATTTTATTGGATACTCCAAATAAAGTGCAACGCGTTTCACGGGATACAAACACGCTTCATCAGGCAATAACAGATAGGAGTAAACAGCATCTGCCAGTATCATCAACACTGAGCGCCTCTGAGACAGAGGCAGATGCTGTTTACTCCTATCTGTTATTGCCTGATGAAGCGGGTTTGTATCCCGTGAAACGCGTTGCACTTTATTTGGAGTATCCAATAAAATTGTTTTGACTGAAAATCCACAGTCGTGTGTTCTGCTTGGAGGGGGTGAGTCCACCACTGCCTCCTCTATTACCAAGATGGGTTTTTAAGTTCTTTTAGTGTTTTTTTATCCTATTGGCGCCTCTGTTATCCTATTATTTGCTTTATCTCGTTAGACTTCATTCCAAAAACCTTCTAAGTTTGAAGCCTCTGACTTCTTCTTGACTTCTCTTTGGTCTTGTTTTGAGAGATGTCGGGATCTCAGAAGTGTAACGTGTTATGGAAGGAGAAGTTGCTTTAGATATTGGATTTATTTTTGCTCATTCCTGCTGCAGACACCCGGGATTGCACATGTACCTCTTCTCCGTTGAGTGCACATCTTTTTGGCATTTTGTCCTTGAGAAAGAGACATGGGGTTGTCTCGAAACAGTGGAACATTTCATTATGCAGCATTAAAGATTGTATATAGTGCCGATCATTTACTCCACATTCTTTATATCTTTCACTCTAAAGCTGGCCACTAACGGTCCAATTTCTAGCGAAAAATCGTTCGAGCGATCAGAAATTCTGATCGGACGACAAATCGTTCACTACACCATTAACTAACCAATCATTGCTTCCTATCTATCACGACCACCAAGAAAATCCAAATTTTCGTTCGACGAAAATTCATTCGGGCGACATTTTTTTCACTCGTTCATAATCGATTGTGTCCACCAATGGAGATTATTCACAACCAATCCAATCAGAATTTCTGATCGCTCGAACGATATTTCGCTAGAAATTGAACCGTTAGTGGCCAGCTTAAGGAACACTATGATGTAGCTTCAGAAAAGTAACTCCTTTTCATGTGATGAGTTAAGTCGCCCATACAACTAGCGATGTATGGGAAAATCGATCGTGAGACAGAACTCTCTCTGATCAAATCTGATCAGAGAGAGATCTGTTGGCTTCCCGTACACCACAGACCGATTCTCTATAGATTTCAGCATTAGGGATGCCTCCTGCCTGGCCGCCTCCTACCGCGACGCCTATGTTAATAGCCACGATTGGCCATGGTCACAGCACGGGCTGTGAGGGCTTGGTAAGCAATGAGAACACACAGGTAGTTCTTAAAGAGGAACTCCAGTGAAAATAATGTAATAAAAAAAAAGTGCTTCATTTTTACAATAATTATGTATAAATGATTTAGTCAGTGTTTGCCCATTGTAAAATCTTTTAAATCTCTGATTTACATTCTGACATTTATTACATGGTGGCATTTTTACTGTTGGCAGGTGATGTAGCTGCTGCATGCTTTTTTGGCAGTTGGAAACAGCTGTAAACAGCTATTTTCCACAATGCAACAAGGTTCACAGACAGGAAACTGCCAGGAGTACCACGGTCCTCAGAGTTTCTTGTGGGAGGGGTTTCACCACAATATCAGCCATACAGCTCCCCCTGATGGCCTGTTTGTGAAAAGGAATAGATTTCTCATGTAAAGGGGGTATCAGCTACTGATTGGGATAAAGTTCAATTCTTGGTCGCAGTTTTTTTTTAAATTAAGATGTTGATTGAGCTGCAAAGTGCAAATCTATCACAGCCAGGTCAGTATTTACTCTTTTATGTTGAGAAAGAGATCTGTGTGGCCCCAAAACATGGGCTTATTGCCTCTTACTTTGTGAGTAAAAACGGAGTGCTTGCAGGACCTATTACTGTATTCTCTGTGGGAGATGTCCCCTCTGTCACTAGGACAGGGGCAAACATGAAATTCTAGTTTTTATTTTTCCCCCCAAAAAAGCAAACAAAAAGTCAATAAAGCTTAGCTTTTAGTTAACCACTTTCGGTACCAGCAGTCTCTGGCCCGCTGGTACTAAATACAGAGGCTTGCCGGCGTCACGCCACACGGAATCGTCACCTCAGCCCAGTGCCGGCACTATGGCGGCCGAGCTCTGGCGATTTAATTTGCTCTTGACCCTGTGATCAGTGTGAGCCAATGACGGGGTCAGAAGCCTATGAAATCTGCTCCTGATCGACTCACAGAGCTCTGCTGTCATACCGAAGGCAGAGCGAGTGAGGTGCAGCGGCGAGAGAGCGGTGGTAGCGGCGGGAGCATCGGCTGGGTAAGTTGAAATCTACTTCCTGTCAGAAGTACCGTAAGCGGTCCCAAACAGGTTGTTGATTTAAACCAACGCGGTCCGGAACAAGTTAAAGGAGAACTGTAGTGAAAATAGAGCAATTAAAGGGATACTGTAGGGGGTCAGGGGAAAAGGAGTTGAAGTTACCCAGGGCTTCTAACGGTCCCCCGCAGACATCCTGTGCCCGCGCAGCCACTCCCCAATGCTCCGGCCTCCGGTTCACTTCTGGAATTTCAGACTTTAAAGTCTGAAAACCACTGTGCCTGCGTTGCCGTGTCCTCGATCCCGCTGATGTCACCAGGAGTGTATTGCACAGGTCCAGTATGGTCTGTGTCTGCGCAGTACGCTCCTGGTGACATCAGGGGAAGCGAGGACACGGCAACGCAGGCGCAGTGGTTTTCAGACTTTAAAGTCTGAAATTCCAGAAGTGAACCGGAGGCGGGGCCGGAGCATCGGTGAGTGGCTGCGTGGGCACAGGATGTCTGCGGGGGACCGTTAGAAGCCCCGGGTAAGTTCAACTCATTTTCCCCCAACTCCCCTACAGTATCCCTTTAATAAAATAGCTTATTTTTTGGGAAAATATTCTTTTTTGAAATTATTTAGTCAGTGTTTGCCAATTGTGAACATTTCCTCACCCTGATTTACATTCTGAAATGTATCACAGGCGGTGACATCCATAGTCCTTCCTAGGTAATTTCTGCAGAACGATTTGTTTCTGAGAATTCTAAAACGGTACAAAATATACCTGTTCTTCCAGACTGCTTTGGTAGGAGAACTCCGCAAAAGCTTAAAGCGGATCCGAGATGAAAAACGAACTATAACAAGTAACTTGTCTATATATCTTATCTAAAGTTTAGATAGTTTACACAGCAAATCTAGCTGCAAACGGCTTCAACAGAATATGATTATTTCTTCCTGTGATACAATGAGGGCAGCCATGTTATGTTTGTCACAGGATGAGGGCTGGAGATGCTATCAACTTGCCTGTGTGTAAATTCAGTCCCCTCTCCTCCTCCCTCCTCCCCTCTGCCTCTGAAATCCCTGGCTAGTAACATCCTCCTCCTCCTGCCCAGACTGAGCTCCCATGAGCCCTTGCTACAGTGCCAAGGCACAAAAGGGGCTGTGGGTGAGGCTTGTTTAGTTTATAGGGAATTAGAGCAAAACAAAAAAGCATTTGGCTTGAGGAATGCCCTATAAACTATATGAAAGGAACCCAATTATGCAATGAGTAAAAGTTTATCTCGGATCCACTAGGCTAGACTAATCCTCACTGGGAGGAGGTGTCACAGACCAATGTTCAGCAATATATGGATGTAGGTGATGATGCCGATGCTGTAAGAGTGGGTATCCTGAATAATTTCCAACATTCTACTATGTCATTACAGGGCCTCTTTAACAAAAGTAAACCTGTTTGGAGTGTAAATGCTCACAGCTATTTTGTTTTCTAGGCACCAATAGAGCCCTTCTCTGTAAGTCCACGGTGGACGGGCTGCAGGTTACACAGCTCAACGCAGACCACACGACGGAGAACGAGGACGAGATCTTCCGCCTGTCCCAGCTCGGTATGTAGATTGTATCCAAACCTGAATAAAAAAAAGTGAAATACTTACTACAGTAGAGAAAAGCCCCTGGATAGCCAAGAGCAGGGTTGTCAAACTCAATCATTCAAGGGGCCAAAATCTAAAACATAGTCTAAGTCGCTGGCCAAATTGTTTATTAAAATGCAAAATCTTTAGAAAAATGTCAAACTTAGTGATGTAACTATAGCGACTATGGGGGCTGCTCCTCCCCCTTCTGCAGAGTAGCGCAGTGGAGCAGTTTACTATTTACCTGCTCTAGTGTTTTTTCGAGTCTGTTTCGATCTTCCTGATAGTCACATTGACTATGCTGCATACATCTGGCGCTTGACGCATGTCACATGATCGTGGTGGGGGGGGTTCCTCTTCTGCAGAGTAGCGCACTGGAACAGTGTAATAGTTACCTGCACCAGTGCTGCTTTGGGTCTCCTCTGGTCCTCCTGACAGCCACATGCTCTGTCCTGCATACCTCAGGCTCCTGAGGCACGTGACGTGATCTGGAGAAGGTGTCAGGAAGAACAGAAGAGAAAACATATCACTGGAGCAGATAAACCGCACACTGCTCCGTTGCACTACTCTGCTATGGGGGAGATGGGTGCGTGTGTAGGTGAGTGTGTATGGTTTACCAGTTACCCAGGGGGATGGGGACTCAGGGGTGGCTTGGATCAAGGAGGGGGTCCCATGGAGTGTTGCCGTACCCCACCTCAAACTGACAATGTTTGTCAGAAACACTGCCACCGGTGTGCTCCTTTGGACTGGAAGGCAGTGTGCTGTTGTGTTTTTGTCTTTTTTTTTTTTGCTGCTTACAATGATGGACATTGGAAGCTCTTGGGGACCACATAAAATGGCAAGGAGGGACACATCCGGCCCGCGGGCCTTGTGTTTGACACCTGTGGTCTAAAGCCTAAGTTCTTAACTAGAGAACTGCAAACTTGGCTCTCCAGCTGTTAAGGAACTACAAGTCCCACAATGCATTTGCCTTTATGAATCATGACTGTGGCTGTCAGACTCCTGCAATGCTGTGTGGGACTTGTAGTTCCTTAACAGCTGGAGAGCCAAGTTTGCAGAATACTGCCCTAAGGGGTACTTCCGATGGGTCCAGGAGGTACTTGGGCTTGATGTAGTTAATTAAGTATAACAAATTTATAGTTTTTGAAAATAATATTCCTATATAAACACCAAATTAGTATTTTAGGTAATAAAAAGCAAAAGTAAATGCCTGGAAACAGTTTAGAGACAATTACTGTGTAACACTATTGGATATAGCTTTGTGACGGGGTACTTGGTGAGCATAGATTTTCCATAGGGATACATACCAAAAAAATGTTGAGAAACATTGGTCTAGAGCACAAGTGTGAAACACAAAGCCCGGCCAAATGTGGCCCTCCTTACCATTTTATGTGAATGAAGAGCTTCTAATGTCCATCCTTTCTGTCCGGCGGAGAACACCGGTGAGAGTGTTTCTGATTGAAACATTGTCAGTTTAACCACTTTGTCCTCCTTGACGTAGTTCTACATCAAGGAGGACATGTGCGCTCCCGCGGCCGATCGCGCGCGTGCTCCCGGCCCGCGGTTCGTTAGCCCAGGAATCAATGAATCGGGCCATGGTGCCCGATTACTGATTTCTCTCCCCTGCAGAAAAAGCGACAGCTTCCCTCGGAAACTTCGCTTTTTCTGACTCCTATGTCCCTCTAAGCGTACATTGTACGCTTAGAGTGACGTACGTTGTTACGGCTGCGCACGTACTGAAGCCGCCGGAGGAGGGTTTGAGCTTGCCTTCGTCACTTGCAAGCCAAACTTTGCTTCAGCCACCGCCCACAAAACACTCCCGCTCCCTTCAGCCCACTCCCTTCAGCCTCCCAGCACAGTTCATCCGTGGATGAGACGCGCAGGCAGGCGGAGGCTGAGACATTATTGGATTATCTTTTATTGGAAATTAAGTGTTTGGGGCGGTGGCTGAAACGGAGGGTTTGGCTTGCGAGTGACGAAGGCAAGCTCAAACCCTCCTCCTGCGCTCTAATACGCGTGCGCAGCCGTACCTCAACGTACGGAAGCGCGCATTGCAGACCAACTTCCCCCTGCGTTCCATATAAAGGAAATGGGAAGTTTTGCTACTGACAAGCCAGTATAACTTCCGTTGCACGAAATACTAACGGCCCGGTGAAGAGTTTTGAAGAAAAAAAAGATGCAATCCTGCTCCGTTTATACTGCGGAACAGCGGCAGGTAGGCCATTTAAATCCATATAAGTCCTTTAAGCCGACGTGCAGTAATAACTCACCCTAGTGGCTGCAGCTCCGGTGCTTTGAGTCCAGCTGGAGAAAACGCAATATAAATGTTCTGTGTCTTTATTGATAAGATTTTCCCTGGATCTCTTGCCTGAAATAAGTATACCGATCCTGGATTCAGACTGGAGATGGTCAAGTTGGATGATACAAATCCTGGCTTGCTTGCAAATTTAAAGGGAACTTCAAGTGATAAGAATACGGAGACTGCCATCTCCATTCCCTTATACAGCCCTGCAACAAGCATGCAGCCAGTGGAGTCACAGCCCTGCAACAAGCATGCAGCCAGTGGAGTCACAGCCCTGCAACAAGCATGCAGCCAGTGGAGTCACAGCCCTGCAACAAGCATGCAGCCAGTGGAGTCACAGCCCTGCAACAAGCATGCAGCCAGTGGAGTCACAGCCCTGGAACAAGCATGCAGCCAGTGTAGTCACAGCCCTGCAACAAGCATGCAGCCAGTGGAGTCACAGCCCTGTAACTAGCATGCAGCCAGTGGAGTCACAGCCCTGTAACAAGCATGCAGCCAGTGGAGTCACAGCCCTGCAACAAGCATGCAGCCAGTGGAGTCACAGCCCTGTAACTAGCATGCAGCCAGTGGAGTCAGAGCCCTGTAACTAGCATGCAGCCAGTGGAGTCAGAGCCCTGTAACTAGCATGCAGCTAGTGGAGTCACAGTCCTGCAACAAGCATGCAGCCAGTGGAGTCAGAGCCCTGTAACTAGCATGCAGCCAGTGGAGTCAGAGCCCTGTAACTAGCATGCAGCCAGTGGAGTCAGAGCCCTGTAACAAGCATGCAGCCAGTGGAGTCAGAGCCCTGTAACAAGCATGCAGCCAGTGGAGTCACAGCCCTGCAACAAGCATGCAGCCAGTGGAGTCACAGCCCTGCAACAAGCATGCAGCCAGTGGAGTCACAGCCCTGCAACAAGCATGCAGCCAGTGGAGTCACAGCCCTGCAACAAGCATGCAGCCAGTGGAGTCACAGCCCTGCAACAAGCATGCAGCCAGTGGAGTCACAGCCCTGCAACAAGCATGCAGCCAGTGGAGTCACAGCCCTGCAACAAGCATGCAGCCAGTGGAGTCACAGCCCTGCAACAAGCATGCAGCCAGTGGAGTCACAGCCCTGCAACAAGCATGCAGCCAGTGGAGTCACAGCCCTGCAACAAGCATGCAGCCAGTGGAGTCACAGCCCTGCAACAAGCATGCAGCCAGTGGAGTCACAGCCCTGCAACAAGCATGCAGCCAGTGGAGTCACAGCCCTGCAACAAGCATGCAGCCAGTGGAGTCACAGCCCTGCAACAAGCATGCAGCCAGTGGAGTCACAGCCCTGCAACAAGCATGCAGCCAGTGGAGTCACAGCCCTGCAACAAGCATGCAGCCAGTGGAGTCACAGCCCTGTAACTAGCATGCAGCCAGTGGAGTCACAGCCCTGCAACAAGCATGCAGCCAGTGGAGTCAGAGCCCTGTAACTAGCATGCAGCCAGTGGAGTCAGAGCCCTGTAACTAGCATGCAGCCAGTGGAGTCAGAGCCCTGTAACTAGCATGCAGCCAGTGGAGTCAGAGCCCTGTAACTAGCATGCAGCCAGTGGAGTCAGAGCCCTGTAACTAGCATGCAGCCAGTGGAGTCAGAGCCCTGTAACAAGCATGCAGCCAGTGGAGTCAGAGCCCTGTAACTAGCATGCAGCCAGTGGAGTCAGAGCCCTGTAACTAGCATGCAGCCAGTGGAGTCAGAGCCCTGTAACTAGCATGCAGCCAGTGGAGTCAGAGCCCTGTAACTAGCATGCAGCCAGTGGAGTCAGAGCCCTGTAACTAGCATGCAGCCAGTGGAGTCAGAGCCCTGTAACTAGCATGCAGCCAGTGGAGTCAGAGCCCTGTAACTAGCATGCAGCCAGTGGAGTCAGAGCCCTGTAACTAGCATGCAGCCAGTGGAGTCAGAGCCCTGTAACTAGCATGCAGCCAGTGGAGTCAGAGCCCTGTAACTAGCATGCAGCCAGTGGAGTCAGAGCCCTGTAACTAGCATGCAGCCAGTGGAGTCAGAGCCCTGCAACAAGCATGCAGCCAGTGGAGTCACAGCCCTGCAACAAGCATGCAGCCAGTGGAGTCACACCTGAGTCACTGCATCTGATTTGCATGCTCATTCTGGACAGGTGACTAGACGCAGAGCATCAGCAGAGAAGTCTGGCATTCGTCATTAGAGGATGAAGATGGCAGCCTACGTACCCCCCTTCGCTTCAGGTTTCCTGTGTGCAGCCATTGTGCGTCTCTCAAATGCACTTCCTGCTGTTTTTTTAATTGGCCCATATCCAAGCTGCATTACCCTTGCATGTAAACTGAAATTATTTGCATGTCATTGACCATCTTTAGATTCAGAATATCCTTGAACACTTTATAATCTGTGCTGAACAGGCACCCCTGCTGTTACTGGTGAGGATCTGCTGAGGAAAGAGGATTCATGAGATGCTCATAGTTTTGAGTTGATGCAAAGTTTATGCAAATGTATGCAGCTTAAGGTGGTGACCAATCAAAAGGTTGCATAAAATGAACATGAAGTGACCAGCATCACATTGACAATCTCGATTACGGAGTTCTGATGTTTGTCTCGACTTCCTGCTTTTAAAGCCAAGCCACATCCTGGCCACACCTTCTCCCACTCAACCATAAACTTCCTGTAGTGACTCCACCCACCAGCTCTCTGGTGATCTCATTACCTGAGGAGGTAAGACTGCCTAGTATGCAGCCTTGCTACCAGAATAAAAAGACAAATGGAATAAAGAATAAATATGTTCAGCTTCATCGACCACCTCATCAGACTTAATCTGTTGTTACGGTTCTCGACCCCCTAATATCTTACAGGCACCTCATAGTCCTTTAAATGACATCTTCTGGTTTTTAAACACATTTCACAAATCTGTGTTTTCTAATCCCTGTGTAAAGATATAGACTATTCCTTCAGCAAATACAATATTAAACCTACATATAGTATTCATCAGAAAATAGCAAATGTTTGATGGGTTTCATCTGAAAACGGTGATGTTTAGCCAAGGCTATGATGTCACTCAGCCTTCTGCCCCAGAGCATTCTGGGATATCAACTTATGTTACTGCTGGGGAGGAGAGATGCATAGAGAGCGCACTTCTCTTGCGCAGACTGGCCGAAAGTTATGAGACCCGGTACCGGGAGGGCCCAGTACCCGGGAGGACGGCAACGTGGGAGGGATCAGTGCTCCTGGGGCCGGTGGGAGCCCCAGGTATGTATAAAACTTTTAATTGATCTCGTCTCTGGTACACTGTTATATTCAGTACAGTTCCTCTTATGGGAGTTCTTTTTTCTTCCCTCTTGAAATGTCTGCCTTTCCTCACCAGGCCAAATGACAAGCAATAACCATTTAATAGACTGTAGCCTCTGCAGCTTTTCATGCTAGGGCTTCTGTAAGCAGCATGGGTGAAAAACTGAATTCTACGCAGTTATGCTGGGTTCTTTTTTCACATTTTTCTTTATCAGTTTCAGACTGAGCTGTTATTGAAATCTCAGGTTTTTTTTCCACAGAGGTTATGATCCGTCATAGTAGCTGAGAATGTTTAGAGGTACTGCCTCTGTCTGTGAAGCATGAGGTCATGCTTTTGACTCCTAGGTCAGAAAGAAATAAAAATATTGTTTTAACAGATTATTTTAGAGAAGTTACTTTAAAAGGCACTGTTGTGACACATACTAGAATACAGTAAATTATTCAGGATACCTACGTTTATGTTAATAATCCTGAGTTCAGCATCAGAAACCATAATTTTATCTATATATTGCTGTATTTTAGCCCCGCCTTCCCACTGATGCTTACAGTAGGCTTTTCAGCTATGCGGAATTCTCCTCCCAGAGCATTCTGGGAGACCAGGTTGCATTTTTTTTTTACTGGCTTCAGAACTCTCACTAAACAAACATTCTACAGAGCTGCACCTGACAGTACTAAAGATGTCGCCACCTGTAATACATTTCAGAAAGTAAATCGGGGTGAGGAAAGAGTTTACAATGGGAAATTGCTGACTAAATAATATTGTAATACGAATATTGTAAAAAACACAAAAAAACCCACATTTTAACTACAGTTCCTCTTTAAAAGGAACCTAAACCCAAGGAAATCAAGAGTTTCACTTACCTGGGGCTTCTACCAGCCCCGAAGCCGTCCTGTTCTGCGCCGGTCCTCCACGATCCTACGGTCCCCCCGCCACCACTTAGTCCCGATTCTGCCAGTCCACTGCACCTGCGCGACCCTGACCGCGCGCATCCTCTTACATGTTCACACCGGCAAGAGCGTCCTGCATAGGCACAGTAAGAGAAAACCTCTCGCTGAAGTGAGTGTGTACGAGAATGTGTGCTGCCGCGCAGGTGCAGCAAACCGCCGACTGATCAGTTGGCAGAATCAAAACTAAGTGGCAGCAGATGGAAGGGAGGATCGTTGAAGACCGGCGTGGGCACAGGACGGCTTCTGGGGCTGGTAGAAGCCCCAGGTAAGTGAAACCTTTTTATTTCTTCGGGTTTTGGTTCCCTTTAAGTGTACTTAAAAAGAAATCTTGACTTTCCCGAAGTGATATTATCTGGTGTTTGGTGCGCTTATAATGTGCCCGATCTGCCGCTCTGGTTGTGTGTCATCTATTGTTCCCCTGCCTTGGAGTCGCCCTGACCCAGCGTCACACTAAAGAACGTTCAGCTCAGAGAACCTGAAATATTGATGCGTATTCATCTCATGACTGATGGTTCTGTGATGGAAGTTGCCATCGGTACTTTTTATAAAGTAGTTTTGAATCAGGATGATACCATTTATTGGCTGACTTAAAAGGATAAGAGTAACCTGTTCCCCAGCTAAATTGGCACACGGTGAAGGTGGCGTCGCTAAGCCAAATCCTGACCGATAGCGGGAATAGTCTGTGGTGTATGGGCAGGCAACTTGATCTCTCTCTCTCTCTCTCCCCCTCCCTCCCCCTCTGATCAGATTTGATCAGAGACAGATCTGAGTCATGGTCGATCTGCCCATACATCACCTATTGTATGGACACCTTTAGACTTCCACTGCCGGTTACCTATAAGCAGTAGGGGGCCGGCCCTCTGGCCGCTACAAGTTTGCATGTATAGCAGGGGAGAGATGGCAGCGCATCCTAAATCCAGGCCTGAGTGACTACCAATAGAGGCATGCAGAGCACCCTAGAGGCAACATACACACCTTGTATTCCTGAGTGACTACCAAGAGGCGTGCAGTGCCACCCCTAGAGGCAACATACACGCCTTGTTTTCAAAACAGATGCTAATTATGCACTAGATCCCTAAGCTCTGAATAAAAACTGAATGCAAACATAACAAATGGGAGCAGCTAGCCATAAGGGAAACTTACATTTTTTAGACAGCAGAGAGGTGGCAGCGCTTCCCAAGACAGGCTGCATTGAATGACTAACATTAGAGGTGTGCAGAGCTAGTTAGCATCTGTTTTGAATAAAAGGTGTGCATTTGCCTCTAGGGGGCTCTGCATGCCTCTTGGTAGTCACTCAGGAATACAAGGTGTGCATGTTGCCTCTAGGGGGCACTGCACGCCTCTGTTGTAAGTCACTCAGTTGCCTCTAGGGGGCACTGCAAACCTCTTGGTAGTCACTCAGGAATACAAGGTTTGTATGTTGCCTCTAGGGGGCACTGCACGCCTCTGTTGGAAGTCACTCAGGAATACAAGTTGTGTATGTTGCCTCTAGGGGGCACTGCACGCCTCTGTTGGAAGTCACTCAGGAATACAAGTTGTGTATGTTGCCTCTAGGGGGCACTGCACGCCTCTGTTGGTAGTCACTCAGGAATACAAGGTGTGTATGTTGCCTCTAGGGGGCTCTGCACGCCTCTGTTGGAAGTCACTCAGGAATACAAGGTGTGTATGTTGCCTCTAGGGGGATCTGCACGCCTCTGTTGGAAGTCACTCAGGAATACAAGGTGTGTATGTTGCCTCTAGGGGGCACTGCACGCCTCTGTTGGAAGTCACTCAGGAATACAAGGTGTGTATGTTGCCTCTAGGGAGCTCTGCACGCCTCTGTTGGAAGTCACTCAGGAATAAAAGGTGTGTATGTTGCCTCTAGGGGGCACTGCACGCCTCTGTTGGAAGTCACTCAGGAATACATGGTGTGTATGTTGCCTCTAGGGGGCTCTGCACGCCTCTGTTGGAAGTCACTCAGGAATACAAGGTGTGTATGTTGCCTCTAGGGAGCTCTGCACGCCTCTGTTGGAAGTCACTCAGGAATACAATGTGTGTATTTTGCCTCTAGGGGGCACTGCACGCCTCTGTTGGAAGTCACTCAGGAATACATGGTGTGTATGTTGCCTCTAGGGGGCTCTGCACACCTCTGTTGGAAGTCACTCAGGAATACAAGGTGTGTATGTTGCCTCTAGGGGGCACTGCACGCCTCTGTTGGAAGTCACTCCGGAATACAAGGTGTGTATGTTGCCTCTAGGGGGCACTGCACGCCTCTGTTGGAAGTCACTCAGGAATACAAGGTGTGTATGTTGCCTCTAGGGGGCACTGCACACCTTGGTTGGAAGTCACTCAGGAATACAAGGTGTGTATGTTGCCTCTAGGGGGCTCTGCACGCCTCTGTTGGTAGCCACTCAGGAATACAAGGTGTGTATGTTGCCTCTAGGGGGCACTGCACACCTCTGTTGGAAGTCACTCAGGAATACAAGGTGTGTAGGTTGCCTCTAGGGGGCTCTGCACGCCTCTGTTGGTAGCCACTCAGGAATACAAGGTGTGTATGTTGCCTCTAGGGGGCACTGCACACCTCTGTTGGAAGTCACTCCGGAATACAAGGTGTGTATGTTGCCTCTAGCGGGCACTGCACACCTCTGTTGGAAGTCACTCAGGAATACATGGTGTATATGGTGCCTCTATGGGGCTCTGCACGCCTCTGGCAGTCACTCAGATGCGGCCTGGTTTTATAATTGCGCTGCCATCTCTCCCCTTTAAAAAATAATTTGTAAACCATTTTATGGCCAGCTACTCCCAGCTCCACACTATGCTTGTTGGGTAATTAGAGGTTAGGGTCCCTTCCAGAAGGATGCCTGCCCTCATTGCGGTGGAAGGGTCCAGTACAGAATGCTTTGCATGCAAACTGTTTGTGAAAGCTAATATCCTCCGTTTGTGTTAATTGGCTGCATCTGTTTTGAATGCAAGTGGTGTACCCTGCCTATAATTAGGCTCTGCACACTTATGCTGCTAGTCATTCAGATGCAGCCTGTTTTGGGAGGTGCTGCCACCTCTCCCTGCTGTGTAAACTTTGCATGGATGAAAATCCCATGCAGATACGCCAGATTTCATATCCACATCTCCATATCCGTTTCACGCTGAGCTATCCCCTCTGAATTTGGTTTGCTTACAGTGTGTTGCGGATCGTTCAGAACAGCAGCTTATTTTAGAGAAGTGATTTGTTTACTAGCAGCTCTCAAGAGGGAGTATTAAAGTGACCCACCAGACTAAGAATCTACTCCGCAGGACTGAAAAGGCCTGGTGTTTTACAGCATCAGAACTTTGTTTTTCTTACCTAAGCCCCATTTTTAGCTGCACAGAAGAAAACTACCCGGGCATTTTTCCTCTGATGCTGTGCAAAGCATGATGGGATTTCTGATGTTGTTGTTCTTGTTTTGTTGTTGTGGCGCAATTTTTTTTTTTTTAAATGTTGAATTTGAGATTTGAAGCCTAGTGAGCACAGCTGGGAGGGGGGATCAGCACACAGGACAGTTGGAACTGTGTCTCATGCTCCCTGTCACCTCCTTTCAACCAAAAAGATGGCTGCCCCATGACAAAGATGGCAGCCCCCATGACAAAGATGGCAGCCCCCATTAAATCACATACCTTTACCTGTTCTTTTAAAGCAGTAGGATTAGTCATGCTATGCCAGGGAAAAAAATACACCTCTATCTATCTATCTATCTATCTATCTATCTATCTATATATATATATATATATATATATATATATATATATATATATAGTAGTTAAATACTTGATCTACTTGCATAACACATATATTGTACTGTCCACGTTTTGATTTCAGTGAATTTTGTATAGTAGATGAAGATAATTCTGTTCCTGGTGGGAACCATGTCTTTTGCGTACAGTTTGAGGCTAAATCCTGATGTCATTTCTGGTCTTAACTTTTTTTTCTTTTCTTCTCCAATCGCTGAGTCACCTCAGCCTTGCTTGTAAACACGAGCAGAGGATGTGTTTCAGCTAGGCAGGGAAATAAAGGAAAGAGGAGGGATATATTATAGATAAAAAGAACCCCCAGCATGCAACTGTTTGGCACTGACTATTAAAGGGCCAGTGCTCCTAAGGTATATGATAACTCCAAACCATAACCGCAGAAAAAGTTTTGAATGCAGGATTAGCATCTTTGTCACTTAATACACTCAGATCAGTTGCTGTTGAAATTTGATTTTTATGGTGACAATCCCACTTTAAAACAGGGTGGGTAAGAGATGATATTACCTATCTATTTTAAGTAACATAACTAATGTAACTGAATGGCAGTATGTTTGTTTAGGCTGACGTTCCCCCTATAACTTTGGCAAAGTGACATTACTGGACGTTCTGTGCATTCATTGTGTGCCCAGCCCGGAGCTCTGCTATGTGGCAGCTATTGTTTCCCAGCCTGGAGGTCACCCTGACCCAGCGTCATGCCAAGCAAAGTGCTGAGAGATGGCGAAGGGTGGAGGTTTATTCATAGGGTCAATTCTATCCTTATGGGGTACACATTGCTTTGCATCTAGTGATGTATGGGCAGATTATTATTATTTAGTATTTATATAGCGCCAACATCTTCCGCAGCGCTGTACAGAGTACATTGTCTTGTCACTAACTGTCCCTCAAAGGGGCTCACAATCTAATCCCTACCATATACAGACATATGACTATGTATCATGTAGTGCATGTTTCATAGTTTGTGGCCAATATAAGGGGAAGCTAATTAACTAATCTGTTTTTTTTTTGGGGGGGGAGGAAACCAGAGTGCCCCGGGGAAACCCACACAGATACAGGGAGCACATACAGACTCCGAGCAGATAGAACCCTGGCTGGGATTCGAACCGGGGACCCAGCACTGCAAGGCCAGAGAGCTGGACCATGAGACAGATCTCTCTCTGATCATATGATCTGATCTGTGTGCTGCTCATACACCACAAACCGATTACCGATTGATTTTAGGATGAAATCTATCCGGAATCAGCTTAGCGACTCCCACTGCCTGCCTGGCCGCTCCCCCTTGTAAAATGTCCCCGCCCCCACCTTGGTGCCTAAGCAGTGTAAATTCTCAGCTGTACCACTGGTGTGACTCCTGGGCCCGTATGCAGTTAGCTTTTTCACCTAAGTTATCTCCGAGGAGATAACTTTCATCTTCCCTTTAAACTAAATTTTCAGCATTTTACAATTTAACAAGTACCCAAAAGTAGGTGAAAAAGTTCTATTAAATATATATTGCATATTTTCTTGCTTGTTAGTGGCTTAAAAGGCATTTTATGACAAGTTATGAAAATATCACCCAGGAGAAAAAGTGAATTGCATATGACCTCTGGTGTCTTCCGCCATCACCCCCTTGTCTGCCGTTACCATGAGCACCACCACGTGGCCCGTGCATGAAGTCACCTACAAATGCCCGGTGGCACACCGGGGTGATGGCGCAGGACTCCCGGAGTCACGCCAGCGGGACTGGAGAGAATTTACTCTGCCCGTGGGCACCGGGGGGGACATTGTACACTTGCTGGGGACAGCGGCTGGAGGTCCGTCACGTACGATGGTCATTGTGATACTGAATGCCATTACTGCCACTCACCCAATCTACCACGTCTGATCTGGATTTTCCAGCATGCTTGATAGATACATTCGACCGATTTCAGCCAGAAATTTATTGCATCATCGATTTGGGCATGCTGGAGTCGGAGCAATTTTGGGTACCCGGAGTCGGAGCTGGAGTCGGTGATTTTATAAACTGAGGAGTCGGATGATTTTTGTACAAAATCCACAGCCCTGGTCAGTATTAGACTGAGTCGGAGTCAGTCGGTGATTTCATAAACTGAGGAGTCTGAGTCGGAATATTTGTGTACCGACTCCACAGTCCTGGTTGCCAGGCTGGGGAGTCAGTACGAAAATCATCTCAGACTCCTCAGTTTACGAATCCTCTGACTCCTCTAATTTGCATATAACAATCTTGGTGATTGGAAGTATGTAACATAAAAGGCATCTCATCACTGCCAAGGCTTAGGAATTTTAAAGCTATATTGAGATGGCATCTGCTTTTGGGAACAAAAAGCTCCTGGCCAGGAAGCTGACACTCTACTCTTGTCACCCATCCTAGCCTGTCATTGTAGACATGAATGCTCCAGTATGTTGTCTGTATAATAAGATTCACCGGAGCCCCATATCTGCCGAGTTCCAGCGTGTAGCTCTGCCACCTTGCAGAAAAAGGCCTCTACCTTTTCTATATCTGATATAAAAAATGCCAGGGCCATTTTCTGCAAGGGAGCAGATCTATGCACCGGAACACTCACCCTTTCCCTAGGCCCGCTCTCTGAGATGGTCAGGAGACTATTTAATTGGCTCCTGACCCCATGATCACTATGAGTCAATCTCATTGGCTCACATTGATCACAGGGTCACGCGCCAGTGAAATCGGTCGTCATAGCGACAGCAGAGCGAGGGGCCTGTTGCAGTGGGTGGTGGATCTGTGTGGCGAGTTGTCAGTAGGAGCCATTTTTTGGTACCAGCAGTCTCTGGTCTTAAGGGACTAGAGGCTGCTGATATGCAAGTGGTTAAGATCTCAGGTTTTCATCGATGCACAGCTTGTATCCTATCTAGTCCAGCCTGATGTATTGTCATACTGCTTTTTATGTCCTATTTCTGTACTTTTATGCTGCTTGTGAAAACTTTTGCTTCTTTCTCTTTAGTTTAATAAAACTTACCATCTCGTTGATCGTCTTTGGTGGACTTTGGGTTAAAATCGGTTTCTGTTGCTAATGGACCCTTTTATGGCTCATTTCTATAGGTTTGGATACAGCCAAGATAAAGCAGGCCGGTACGATGCTGGGCCAGTCCAGCACCCGCAGGATCGGGGATTACAAAGTGAAATACAACTACAATGACATGGAGTTACTAAGGTGAGAGACACCATTCTTCTATAGGGAGGTCTTGTATGGCCACTAGGGGTCTCATGTATTGAAATAAAAAAATGTTGAGCTGCTATATAGAAACAGACAGACTCCAGTTCTCTCTCGGGGTCTGGTTCAATTAGAACCATCGCTAATTTTAGGTCTGCAGATATTCGGACGCATTATTGGGTTATTGATACAGTGCCATGGAAAAATATCTAGTATATGATTGGCGGGAACCACATGGTGTGCACAGCAAGACATTAGCTCCTCCCAGTAGTCACTGACCCCCTTCCCTGTCTGGCTGTACAGCTATATAGTAGGCTGTCTGTCTACCTCAACACCAATGGTCACTGTCACAGATGGGGCTATGATGCTATCCTCCATGTCACACTGTGTACATCGGCACCAGTTAGCAAAAGGAGCAGCGGGCGGCTGTGATTGGCCGGTCTGGTGCCAGCACCCCCACCTGATTAATCACGTTGCAAAGCTCCCCCCGATTGGCCATGGTGATCTCTCACCGGTGTTGGGATTTTACCGTAGCATGCCTCACCTGCTTATGATGTCATGGGGAAGGGGGCAGGTGACACTGGTTGATTAAGGATGGGTATTCAGGGATGTGTGGATGAGGAGGGTAGTGTGTGTGTGTGTGACAGGGAGGTGGGCGGGGGAGAGAGGAGAGCAGGCAGGCGCCAGGTGGCCAAAACTGTTTGTCCAAACTCCGCCCCCTAGATTTTGCAGCCTGAATCCCATGATTCAGGTGGCTTTATGGTAGGACCGCCCCTGCCTGGATGTCAAGTCTGCACGGGCCACTGCTCAGGATAGCCATGTTGACGGGCTCATTGGTCCTGGCAATAAAAGCCTTTTAGAATAAGTAGCTAAAGGAACTTAGGCCTAGAGATGTGGCGAACGGTTCCCGAACTGTTCGCCCGGCGAAAATCTCTGTAAGTTTTACTACTTCCGGGTCGCTCTGACCCGGATTAGTACGCCTGCGCTGCCCGGTGGAGCGCGTCCTCGATCGCGCTCCTGTTGCCGGGCACTTTCTGCGCATGTGCGTGACGTCATGAACGACGTCACGCTCATGCGCAGAGAGTGCCCGGCAACAGGAGCGCAATCTAGGACGCGCTCCACCGGGCAGCGCAGGCGTACTAATCCGGATCAGAGCGACCCGGAAGTAGTAAACCCTACAGAGATTTTCGCCGGGCGAACAGTTCGCCACATCTCTACTTAGGCCAGAGGCAAATTTTTAATCATAGTTTAAAAAAAGAAAATAATGGAAATAATATCCATCAAAACCAATAAAAAAAGAAAAACACAGAGAGCCCAATATAGTGTAGTATGTATTGGATCTGATGTATAGTGTAAGTAAGTAAATTGATACTCACAAACCAGGGTTACCCGATAGGCAACCACTGTAGATGCAGGTGGGAAGATTAGACCTGTCCTCACTCAGGATTAAGAAGTCGCTCTCTGTAGATCGGAAAGAAGGGGGTATATCACCCCTCCACCAGGGGTGGACACAGGTATCGCAGGAATTGAACAGAGTCACCAACAGGATAAAATATGCTAAAAACTTTAACTTACCTCCTCAAAGCAGACATGAAACTGTCAATTTTTAAAGGTTTAGATTGATTAATATATCCCCCCTCCCCCCCCCAAAAAAAACCGGTTGCAACGCATTTCGTAGGTGTGGTCCCGCTTCATCAGGCAATAGGGGATGGAGCATACAGCAACAAGTGTCTATGACTCAACAGAGGCACAATTTTAGAGTTTTTGTATATTTTATCCTGTTGGCGCCTCTGTTCAATTCATGCACTATCAAAACCAATGTTGTCGTTAATTGAACAGAAGGCAATAAGTGATGGGAGTTGCCGAATAATCAGCAATGTGTAATGCTGAAGCTGCTTGTTTTTCTGCAACGTGCAAATAAAGTTTTTTGCAGAGGCATCACAAGCATTGCATAAGTCGCTGAATCGGCCTGTATGATGTTTGCACCATGGAGGGTGATAGTTTACTTCCACGGGGGTGTACTGGAATGGAATCCGGCTCCGGGTTTTACAGCAAAACAATAGTTTGCCTTCTTAAAACAGAAGGTACTTGTGATTATTCAGGAGTGAGCTTTTGAGATGTCCCACAATGCATCACTGCTGAATATGCAAATCCTCCTTTGTTGTCCCTGTAAGCTAGCCACACCTCCAAAACAGCTGGTTTGCAATTATGTGTTAATTGTACAGAGCAACAATAATCCAACATGCATACAGACTGTTTCGGATTGTTTGATCCTCATCAGTGCATGGCATGGATTAATGTGGCTCTATGGGGTAGGACTTAAAACACCCAGAGTTATAGATTACCCAGCAGGCTCATGGTGAAGCAGAACTGGGAGTGTGTAATGGGCTATAAAAGACCAAAAAGCCCTCTTACTAAAATGTTATGCAAAACAAAAGTTTGCCGCCTTAAAGAGGAACTGAAGAGAGAGATATATGGAGGCTGCCATGTTTATTTCCTTTTAAGCAATACCAGTTGCCTGGCAGCCCTGCTTATCCTCTGCCTCTAATACTATTAGCCATAGCCCCTGAACAAGCATGCAGCAGATCAGGTGTTTCAGACTTTAAAGTCAGATCTGACAAGACTAGCTGCATGCTTGTTTCTGGTGTTATTCAGATACTACTGCAGAGAAATAGACCAGCAGGGCTGCCAGGCAACTGGTATTGATTAAAGGGAAACAAATATGGCAGCCTCCGTATACCTCTTACTTCAGTTCCCCTTTAAAACAGATTGCGGACTGTTGCCTGTTCTTTATCTTCCGTTTTCCCCCTCATTTGATAGCTGCAGGAGGCCGTTGTGTAATGACTCTGCACATGTATAAATATTTAGCATTTCTGCGGTTTGTTTTGGTGCTGTAATCCTCTCAGGTTAAACTGGCACTTGTGTTTACGATAAAAAGCGTAACATAACACAAAACCAAAACACAATTGCGGCATTTGGCTGGAATCGCCTGAAACACGTTTGATTTAAAGATCTTGTCAGACCGGCTTCAAAGAATCCCGTTTTCCGATCGGACTCCGCAAACCGTGCACTGTTATTAAATTCCTTCTTTCATCTCGTTTCTTATCGTGGTTGTTTCACTTCTGATGTGTAAATTTGCTCTGGCCATAGCTTTGCGGTATTTCTAGTCTGCCAGCAAGTGGCAGCGTGCCAGTAAGAGTAGGAATGCTTACGGGTAGATGTCTGGCTTTATATACGTGTGTGTGTATATATATTGCGGTGTTCTGCTTCTTATCGTGTGTCAGAATGGTAGGATTTATCTTAGGTGTGCCAGGAAGCGGATAAGAATGCAATAGCACAGAACGTTTCACAATAGATCATTCAGCGAAGATTGTTTTCTCTTGAAGTAAACCTGAACTCTTTCACAGGA
Source organism: Hyperolius riggenbachi (assembly GCF_040937935.1). Lineage (NCBI taxonomy): Eukaryota > Metazoa > Chordata > Amphibia > Anura > Hyperoliidae > Hyperolius > Hyperolius riggenbachi. The sequence goes on from NC_090654.1 coordinate 22,552,299, forward strand.
CAGAAGGAAAGCACAGAGAAATGTGCCCTGTATTTATTTAGAGAGCTTAGCCTGTCAAATTACAAGTCGTAATTTAATCTCTCCTCTGTGTCAGCTGACTGCCATGGCAGATGAGCTTATTTGAAAGCACAGGATGTTAAAGGTAACCATACACTGGTCGATTTGCCATCAGATTCGACCAACTGATAGATTCCGCTCTGATCGATTGTGAATCGATTTCAGCCTGAAACCGATTCACCATCTGCTGAGCTGCCGCTGTCCCCCCCCTCCTGCATACATTACCTGAAGCCTGGTCCCGGGCATCTTCTCCACATCCCGCCATCCGCGTTTCACTTTCTGTCACTCCAGTGACAGCGAAAGTTCAAATAGAGCGCCCTCTATTTGTACATCCGCTGTCACTGCAGTGACACAGGAAGTTATACACTGATGCCACTGGATGCCCTGATGCGGAGAAGATGCCAGCCGGGAGGTGATGTGGAGAAGATGCCAGCCGGGAGGTGATGTGGAGAAGATGCCAGCCGGGAGGTGATGCGGAGAAGATGCCAGCCGGGAGGTGATGCGGAGAAGATGCCAGCCGGGAGGTGATGCGGAGAAGATGCCAGCCGGGAGGTGATGCGGAGAAGATGCCAGCCGGGAGGTGATGCGGAGAAGATGCCAGCCGGGAGGTGATGCGGAGAGGATGCCAGCCGGGAGGTGATGCGGAGAGGATGCCAGCCGGGAGGTGATGCGGAGAGGATGCCAGCCGGGAGGTGATGCGGAGAGGATGCCAGCCGGGAGGTGATGCGGAGAGGATGCCAGCCGGGAGGTGATGCGGAGAAGATGCCAGCCGGGAGGTGATGCGGAGAGGATGCCAGCCGGGAGGTGATGCGGAGAAGATGCCAGCCGGGAGGTGATGCGGAGAGGATGCCAGCCGGGAGGTGATGCGGAGAAGATGCCAGCCGGGAGGTGATGCGGAGAAGATGCCAGCCGGGAGGTGATGCGGAGAAGATGCCAGCCGGGAGGTGATGCGGAGAAGATACCAGCCGGGAGGTGATGCGGAGAAGATGCCAGCCGGGAGGTGATGTGGAGAAGATGCCAGCCGGGAGGTGATGCGGAGAAGATACCAGCCGGGAGGTGATGCGGAGAGGATGCCAGCCGGGAGGTGATGCGGAGAAGATGCCAGCCGGGAGGTGATGCGGAGAAGATGCCAGCCGGGAGGTGATGCGGAGAAGATACCAGCCGGGAGGTGATGCGGAGAAGATGCCAGCCGGGAGGTGATGCGGAGAAGATGCCAGCCGGGAGGTGATGCGGAGAAGATGCCAGCCGGGAGGTGATGCGGAGAAGATGCCAGCCGGGAGGTGATGCGGAGAAGATGCCAGCCGGGAGGTGATGCGGAGAAGATGCCAGCCGGGAGGTGATGTGGAGAAGATGCCAGCCGGGAGGTGATGCGGAGAAGATACCAGCCGGGAGGTGATGCGGAGAAGATGCCAGCCGGGAGGTGATGCGGAGAAGATACCAGCCGGGAGGTGATGCGGAGAAGACGCCAGCCGGGAGGTGATGCGGAGAAGACGCCAGCCGGGAGGTGATGCGGAGAAGACGCCAGCCGGGAGGTGATGCGGAGAAGATGCCAGCCGGGAGGTGATGCGGAGAAGATGCCAGCCGGGAGGTGATGCGGAGAAGATGCCAGCCGGGAGGTGATGCGGAGAAGATGCCAGCCGGGAGGTGATGCGGAGAAGATGCCAGCCGGGAGGTGATGCGGAGAGGATGCCAGCCGGGAGGTGATGCGGAGAAGATGCCAGCCGGGAGGTGATGCGGAGAAGATGCCAGCCGGGAGGTGATGCGGAGAAGATGCCAGCCGGGAGGTGATGAGAAGATGCCAGCCGGGAGGTGATGCGGAGAAGATGCCAGCCGGGAGGTGATGCGGAGAAGATGCCAGCCGGGAGGTGATGCGGAGAAGATGCCAGCCGGGAGGTGATGCGGAGAAGATGCCAGCCGGGAGGTGATGCGGAGAAGATGCCAGCCGGGAGGTGATGCGGAGAAGATGCCAGCCGGGAGGTGATGCGGAGAAGATGCCAGCCGGGAGGTGATGCGGAGAGGATGCCAGCCGGGAGGTGATGCGGAGAATATGCCGGGAGGTGATGCGGAGAAGATGCCAGCCGGGAGGTGATGCGGAGAAGATGCCAGCCGGGAGGTGATGCGGAGAAGATGCCAGCCGGGAGGTGATGCGGAGAGGATGCCAGCCGGGAGGTGATGCGGAGAAGATGCCAGCCGGGAGGTGATGCGGAGAAGATGCCAGCCGGGAGGTGATGCGGAGAAGATGCCAGCCGGGAGGTGATGCGGAGAAGATGCCAGCCGGGAGGTGATGCGGAGAAGATGCCAGCCGGGAGGTGATGCGGAGAGGATGCCAGCCGGGAGGTGATGCGGAGAAGATGCCAGCCGGGAGGTGATGCGGAGAGGATGCCAGCCGGGAGGTGATGCGGAGAAGACGCCAGCCGGGAGGTGATGCGGAGAAGACGCCAGCCGGGAGGTGATGCGGAGAAGACGCCAGCCGGGAGGTGATGCGGAGAAGACGCCAGCCGGGAGGTGATGCGGAGAAGACGCCAGCCGGGAGGTGATGCGGAGAAGATGCCAGCCGGGAGGTGATGCGGAGAAGATGCCAGCCGGGAGGTGATGCGGAGAGGATGCCAGCCGGGAGGTGATGCGGAGAAGATGCCAGCCGGGAGGTGATGCGGAGAAGATGCCGAGAGCCAGCTTCAGGTAATGTATACCTGCGTCGATCGTACGCCGCTAGCGACGCGCTCCCTACCCGCGGGAGATCGGCGGTAATTTCCCGCACGGAGCGATCGACGGGACCGATCTATTTCGGGATGAAATCGATCGAAGTTTAGCGTGAACGATTTGACAGCGGATTCAATCCCAGTGATCGAATCTGCTGTCGATCGGCGGGTAATCGGCCTAGTGTATGGCCAGCTTAACGCTATTTGCTTCCTTGAAAGCAGGAAGTCGACACTGCAGATTTATTGCAGGATTTGTATCGGCTGTAACAAAGAAATGTTTTTCTTTAAAGGACATTATGCTGATGCTTATCTTTTAGAGCAGAGGAGAAGTTCTGAGTTCAGGTCCGTTTCAATGGACTCGCGAGGGCAGAAAATAAATGCAGTTTTATTTACCTGGAGCTTCTTCCGTCCCCTAGAAGTAATTTGGGTCCCTCAGCGCAGCTCTAGTCCTCTCCCGGGTCCCACTACCAGGATCGCTGACACCCGATGGGACGGCCCCTTCTGCGCGGGCGCATGCGATCCCACTTCATCAGGAGCATACTGCGCTTCCACAGTAGTCTTTGCTGACTCATTACACTCCTGATTGCGTGGGGACCACCTAGAGGCCTGGAGCTGCACTGAAGGACCCACTTAAAGAGGAACTCCAGCCTAAACAAACATACTGACATTAAGTTACATTAGTTATGTTAATTAAAATAGATAGGTAATATAATCTCTTACCCACCTTGTTTTAAAAGAACAGGTAAATGTTTGATTTCATGAGGGCAGCCATCTTTTTGGTTGAAAGGAGGTGACAGGGAGCATGAGACACAGTTCCAACTGTCCTGTGTCCTGAGCACCTCTCCCAGTTGCTAGGCAACGTGAATAACAACATAGGAAATCCCATCATGCTCTGCACAGCATCAGGGATTTTTTCTCTTTGATGGGTGGAGCTTAGCTAAAAATGCAGCTAAAAATGATGCTTTGGTAAGAAAAACAAAAGTTGTAGATTTTTAGTCCGGAGGTTCACTTAAACTTTTAGGGGCTTAAAAGTGGTCTTTAAAGTGTACCAGAGACCTGTAAATGCAAAGATTGTTTACTTACCCCGGGCTTCCTCCAGCCACATAAGCACGAATATATCCCTTGCCGTCCTTCCGCGGTCTCCCGTCCAACCGCGGTCAGCCCCGATAACTGGCTCAGTCGCATCGATCTGGGTCTACTGGTCTGCACGGACCACCTGCACATGGGCAGAACACACCACGACTGACGCGACTGAGCCAGTTACCGGGGGTTGATTGCGGATGAGCAGAGGCACTCAGGAGGACGGCGAGGGACACATCCATGCTTATGTGGCTGGAGGAAGCCGCGGGCAAGTAAACAATCTTTGCATTTACAGGTCTCTGGTACACTTTACAGACCACCGGTACATTTTAAGGTGGCCATGCATGTAATGATTTTATGGCTTGATCGACCATCCAGTTTGATAATTTTATCGTGTGAGATGGAAGTCTGTCGCAACATTTCCGCCCGATCAATGATTCGACCAATTTTGGCAGGAAATCGGTTGAATGCATCCTTCGGACATGCTGAACAATCTCAGTCCGTGCATGGCAGTAATGCGGTGCAATATCGAGACTACCGACCTAGGGGTTGGACTCCCATCCGCTGTACCCCAAGTGTTAAATGTGTCCACCCTCCACCCCCCAGTGCTGCAGAAGATGTCAGTGCAATATAAGTAATAATAATATGGTAGGACATTACACTGTGACTATGGTAGGTTTAGAGTGTGAGCTCCTCTGAGGACAGTCAGTGACATGACTATGTACCTCTGTAATGTGCTGCAGAAGATGTCAGTGCTATATAAATACATAATAATAATATGGCAGGACATTAGACTATGACTATGGTAGGATTAAATTGTGATCTCCTGAGGACAGTCAGTGACATGACTATGTACTCTGTAAAGTGCTGCAGGAGATGTCAGTGCTATATAAATACATAATAATAATATGGTAGGACATTAGACTATGACTATGGTTGGATTAGAGTGTGAGCTCCTCTGAGGACAGTAAATGACATGACTATGTACTCTGTAATGTGCTGCAGAAGATGTCAGTGCTATATAAATACATAATAATAATAATATGGGAGGAAATTAGGCTATGACTATGGTAGGATTAGATTGTGAGCTCCTCTGAAGACAGTCAGTGACATGACTATGTATTCTGTAAAGTGCTGCGGAAGATGTCAGTGTTATATAAGTTAATCATAATATAGTAGGACATTAGACATTAGACTGACTATGGTAGGGATTAGATTGTGAGCTCCTCTGAGGACAGTCAGTGACATGACTATGCAAGAAGTTTTAAATCAGGATGATACCATTTATTGGCTAAAAAAAGAATTAGGCTAGGGCCACACTAGCTCCGGGTGCGGGACGCATCCGCGGTCCGGGCTCCGATTTTCAAAACCCGGAACGCAAACGGATCCGTGCTGCCTTTTTTGCAGCACACGTTTTGGATCCGCTTGCGTTTTTTGTTTTTTTTTGCTAGAGGGGGTAGCAGCCAGGACGGGGGGCTGCGGGCAAAGCGGCGGGCAAAGCGGCGGCCAGGGGGGGGGGGGGGGGGTCACATCCCCCCCCCCCCCCCTTGCTCACCTGGGTGCCCCCCGTCCCCGCTCCCCCTCCAGCTCGCATATAATGTAATAATTTGTACCTAATGAAGTTCGGAGAGCCGGGCACTTCCGCCCACACCGCTCGCCGTCACTTCCTGCGATGCCGCCCACTGTATTTCAGTGGGCGGCATCGCAGGAAGTGACGGCGAGCGGTGTGGGCGGAAGTGCCCGGCTCGCCGAACTTCATTAGGTACAAATTATTACATTATATGCGAGCTGGAGGGGGAGCGGGGACGGGGGGCACCCAGGTGAGCAAGGGGGGGGGGATGTGACCCCCCCCTGGCCGCCGCTTTGCCCGCAGCCCCCCGTCCTGGCTGCTACCCCCTTCAGCATGGCGGCCCCCTCCTTCACCATGGGACACTGGAAACTGATCCGTTTCCAGTGTCCCAAAATGTCAGTGAAGAGGGAGGCCCGTTTCCCCATTGATTTTCACTACCCGTACGTGTATACGGGTCCGTGAAAAATGCTGCAAGTCCGGACTCAGCGTTCCGGGTTTAAAAACGTATTCCGCGGATCGCACGCGGATACGTTTTTAACTTGAGTGTGTGCTGTTCCTATTTTTAACATTGGTATCCGTGGCTACGTTTTTCGTCCGGGACAAAAAACGTAGCTACGGATACGTTTTTAAATTAAGTGTGAACTAGCCCTAAGAATAAGCGAGCTTTCGGCTTTAAGCCCGATAAAGGCTGCAAAGCCGAAAGCTCGCTTACTCTTATTCTTTTTAGTTAGCCAATAAATGGTATCATCCTGATTTCAAACGACTTGCTTTTACTGATGGCTAACACGGTACAATACCCTACTGCCACTACTGACATGACTATGTACTCTGTATAGTGCTGCAGAATTCATTAGACTTTAACCACTTTGTATTACAAAATTGGCAGAAATCTAAAGTGACGCAGTAATTGTAAAGTCACTTTTATTATCTGTATCAAAAACTCTGTCAGGGATTCCAAAGATGATTAGTGAAGAAAAAAACGTATTGCCCATCTTCAGGGTTCCTGTGCCAAAGCTTGTAGATACGATCACTAAGTTTTCACTGACATATGTCATTGTTTGTCTTCAGCACAGCCAAATCTAAACCAATCACAGCAGAGCCAGAAATCCACGGCTGTCAGGCATTGGACGGGATCACGGGGTTTCTTGTGCTGATGTCGGAGGGGCTGTACAAGGCTCTGGAAGCGGCACACGGCCCGGGACAATCCAACCAGGTACGGCAAACGGTTATTACTGCACATAGGTCAGTCAGATTTAATTGAAATTTCATACAAATTGTATGAAACTTGGGATTGGACGAATCCAGTTTGTCAGGGAGTACATTTCATTGGCTCAACTCGAAGCTGCATACAATTTACAGTCATCTGTATAGATGCTGGAATTATCCGTTGTGTTGGTGTTTGCATTCCGAGCATTGTTCATGTGCGGCCACCATATGAAATGGGGAAGAAGTGCAGTGTTCTCCCCAGGCTTTTAGCCGGGTGCTCCACCCAGCTAGTTTTGGTGACCACCCGGCTGTCATCGGCTCACCTCCTCCTGTGCTGTAAGCAGAGTTGTGCAGAGAAGCACCGGCCCTGCATTCTCATCTCGCTCCACCCGGCTACTTTTTCATGCCACCCGGCTGGAAAAAAATTTCTGGGGAGAACACAGAAGTGCCGGCTGGAGGAGAACAGCTCTGGAGCTCTTGTCGTGGCCAGCGGTGGGAGACAACATGGCGTTCATTCCGATCGGGCTGCTGCAGACAGCGCGTCCACCATCCAAACGGAGATCACGTGCCACCATCCAGATGGAGGTCACGTGAGGTCATGTGCCACCTTCCAGACGGAGGCCACTTGCCACCGTCCAAACGTGACCTTGTTTTGGATGGTGGGCACGCGCCTAGTATCCCAGAATGCTCCTGGAGGAATATTTCATATGACTAAATAGCCTAGGCCTCACTGGGAGGTGGGGCTACACACCAATATACAGCTGTATACTGTATAGCTATAGCCTTTCTGATGCTGACACCAGGAAAATTACTGTAAAAGTTGGTATCCTGGATAATTTACTCCTCCTAATATATGTCACTACAGGGCCTCTTTAATGCATGGCAGCCTATGAAATAATGTATTTCTCTTTGAAATTGTAATTCCTGTTCACCTTCAGGAAATAGCGGCGATGATTGCCACGGAGTTTGCCAAGCAGGCGTCTCTGGACGACGTGGCCCAGGCGGTGGTGGAGAGAGTGAAGCGGATTCACCACGACACGTTCCTCAGCGGCGGCGAGCGTGCGAAGTTCTGCAACAAGCATGAAGACATGACTCTCCTGGTTCGGAATTTGGGCTACCCGTTAGACGAAGCCAACACACCGACCCTGACGCCCACCCAAGGTGCGTATTTGTTTATTATCGTCTTGGAGATGGATTGCTTTTCCAGCGTAAGCTTTCTCCATGATGCTCTGCTTGTTTTTAGGAGGACGGGTGTACCCAGTGTCCGTGCCGTACTCCAATGCGCAGAACACCAGCAAAACCAGCGTCACCCTCTCCCTGGTGATGCCGTCACAAGGGACCTTGGTGAACGGAACTCACAGCAGCTCTACTTTGGATGGTGCAACTCCCACCATGTACGTAAATATGTTTAACCTCTTGAGGACCGTAGACTTACACCCCCCTAGTGACCAGGCTATTTTTTACTATTTGGCCACTGCTGCTTTAAAGAGGAACTCCAGTGAAAATAATGTAGTAAAAAAAGTGCTTCACTTTTTACAATAATTATGTATAAATGATTAAGTCAGTGTTTGCTCATTGTAAAATCTTTCCTCTCCCCAATTTACATTCTGACATTTATTACATGGTGACATTTTTACTGTGGGCAGGTTATGTAGCTGCTACTAGCTGTTTTGGCTGTTAGAGACAGCTGTAAACAGCGAATTCCTGTCTGTGAACATTGTTACATTGTGGCAGTTTGCCCAGAGTACCGCGGTACTCAGAGCTTCTTGTGGGAGGGGTTTCAGCACAAAATCAGTAATACAGCGCCCCCTGATGGTCTGTTTGTGAAAAGCATTATATTTCTCATGTAAAAGGGGGTATCAGCTACTGATTGGGATAAAGTTCAATTCTAGGTTGGAGTTTCTCTTTAAGGGCTCGCTGCAGGGTCGTACAACTCATCACACAAGTGATTCCCCCCTCCCCTCGCCCCTTTTCTGCCCACCAACAGAGCTTTCTGTTGGTGGACTCTGATCCTTGCCGCTCTGTCTGTTTATTTTTTTTGTGTATTTATATGTTTTTATTTTTAAAATTAAATTTCAGTATTTTTTTTTTTTTGTATTAACTCTCCCTCCCCCCACCAGCTAATCACAGCAACCGGCTGCCATAGACATCAGCCTATGAGAGCCGATCGCTCCTGAGCCTCCCAGGGGGACAGTCGAGTGACACGGCTGTCCCCAGTACAGCGCTGTCTTAGATCGCAGCACTGTAAAATATAAATAGATGGTGATCACCGCCGGGAGTCTGATGACAAATCGGCGCGCGCGATCTCCTGCAAAACCCCGCCCTAGGACTCCACGCCAATTGGCAAAGATCGGTCTTGGGGCTGCCGCCGTGTTCACGCCAATCGCCATGGAGCGGACGGCAAGTAGTTAACAACTTAAGATTCCGTGACCTGAGTCTTACGTCCTAATTGCCCACCCTGAATATTTCAGGACATGAGACTTGCATCCTGCATTAAAAGCAGCCGCCACGCGCTCGTGCATGCGCGCTCCCATCGTTGCAGAACGTGTTTGTGCACATGCGTATACCTTTTTTAATGTGTGATTGCTGCTATTTGCTACAGCAGCAATCCTTCACTTTTAAAGGTTGAAAAAATACAAATTAGTTTAAAAAGATGTTTTGAGGGTGTCAGAGTAGAAAATGAAATGTGTTTTTTTTTAGGTTTTTTTTTAGTGTTAACCCCTTCCTAGCCTATGCACCCCACGTGTTACCTGCACTTGACTTTAACCACTTCAGCCTACAGTGTTGTTCACCTTATGCATCCGAGCAACTTTCACCTCCCATTCATTCTCCAATAACTTTATCACTACTTATCGCACTGAAATGATCGATATCTTGTTTTTTCCGCCTCCATTTAGGCTTTCCTTGGGTGGTACATTTTGCTAAGAATTATTTTATTCTAAATCCATTTTAACAGGAAGATTAAGAAAGAAATTGAAAAAATTCATTATTTCTCAGTTTTTGGCCATTATAGTTTTAAATTAATACATGCTACCGTAATTAAAACCCATGTATTTTATTTGCCCATTTGTCCCGGTTATTACACAGTTTAAATTATGTCCCTATCACAATTTATGGCGCCAATATTTTATTTGGAAATAGAGGTGCATTTTTTTCAATTTGCGTCCATCACTATTTACAAGCTTATAATTTAAAAAATTATATTAATATACTCTCTTGACATGCATATTCAAAAAGTTCAGACCCTTAAGTAACTATTTTATTTTTTTTTTATTTTTTTTTTTGTTATTAAAAATCTTATTTCGGTATTTTTGGTGTGAGAGGTAAACAGCTAATTTTAAAGGAGAACTGTAGTGAGAGGGATATGGAGGCTGCCATATTGATTTCCTTTTAAGCAATACCAGTTACCGGGCAGCTCTGCTGAGCTATCTGCCTGCAGAATAACACCAGAAACAAGCATGCAGCTAATCTTGTCAGATCTGACAAAAATGTCAGAAACACCTGATCTGCTGCATGCTTGTTCAGAGTCTGTGGCTAAAAGTATAGGAGGCAGAGGGTCAGCAAGATAGCCAGGTAACTGGTATTGCTTAAAAGGAAATCAATATGGCAGCCTTCATATACGTCTCACTACAGATCTCCTTTAAATGTAATATAATGTATTTATTTAAAGAGACTCCGTAACAAAAATTGCATCCTATTTTTTATCATACTACAAGTTCCAAAAGCTATTCTAATAGGCGAGAGTTCGGGGCCCCAATGTTGTACAAATGTATCGCTCTGCCGTTGCCTAGTGATGCTTCTGTACAGTATCAGAACATGTTGGTGGTAGAATGAAATGAAAAATATATAAAAAAAATCCACAACCAGATCTTTCACAAAATCATATCTCCATCTGCCCATTGCCAGCAATGCAAAACTCCATGCTACAATGGCATACCAGTGGATACAGAAAATGTATATTGAGGGATGGAGGGAGTGCACTAATAATAATAATCTACATGGGATCCAGTATGACCGCATATGTTACCAATCCCATATACTGTAGAAAGTATCTGCATTCCCTTTCTGTATTTCAGTACAGCATGAGGTGACAACTTGTTAACTATGCAAAAGAGCTTGTCCAACAGCTTATCAAATTCAGTCCAGTTTCCAGAAAAGTAAATAAAAGCTAAAAGGCTAATATCTGCCAAATTATAGAGATAATAAGGTTTTACTGCAGGAAAGGGTCAAGTTCAAAGGGTCATTATTTTTGGTACGTCATGATTCTCATTCACTGGAATGAGAATCCCAAAACACAATTGCCAAAAAATGACGGAATGCTGCAAGGAGATTGCAATCTCGTTTTGCTTTGCCGAGAGTGAAAGGGGCCTAAAGTGTACCTTATGTGACATCATGAGATAAACACATATGTACAGTGGCAAGCATACAAATAACTGGGTTATGTTCATTTTTTTCTTTTTCGGCCTGAAAGAGTTAACCATTCAGGTATGCAAGTGACAGTCAGAACCCAGTCAGACTATAACCCTCACTAATAAGGCCATGAGAAGCTTTGCTGGCAGAGGACAGCTTCTGACTGCAGGGAATAGATAAAAAAGGCCAGTAGTTCATATATTTGTGTAAAAGAGTCAGTTTTAGGAGAAGGAGGATGGAACAATTGTTTCTCATCAGTTTATTTTCACTTTAAGGGCAGGAATGTCAACACTTAGAATGGGTTCACACTTGTTTGTGCGGAAAACGCACACTTCCTTTCACATGCATATAGTGTGTAAGATTAGGACTTAACATAGACGTGTTTCTCATTGTTTTAAATGTCACTTTAATGTCCGTTTAAAGGGGAACTGAAGTAAGAGGCTGCCATATTTATTTCCTTTTAATCAATACCAGTTGCCTGGCAGCCCTGCTGGTCTATTTCTCTGCAGTAATATCTGAATAACACCAGAAACAAGCATGCAGCTAATCTAGTCAGATCTGACAAAAATGTCAGAAATCCCTGATCTGCTGCATGCTTGTTCAGGGGCTATGGCTAATAGTATTAGAGGCAGAGGATCAGCAGGGCTGCCAGGCAACTGGTATTGTTTAAAGCGGATCCGAGATGAAAAACGAACTATAACAAGTAACTTGTCTATATATCTTATCTAAAGTTTAGATAGTTTACACAGCAAATCTAGCTGCAAACAGCTTTCATAGAATGTGATTATTTCTTCCTGTGATACAATGACAGCAGCCATGTTGTTTGTAAACATTACACAGAGACAGGCTTATCTGTATCTTGATCACTAAGCCTGTGAAAAAACCTAATTCCCTTCTCCTTCTCCCTCCTCCCCTCTGCCTCTGAAATCAATGGCTAGTAACACCTCCTCCCCCTGCCCAGGCTGAGCTCCCATGAGCCCTTGCTACTGCCAAGGCTCTCTGAAAACATGTGGGCGTGGTTTATTTAGTTTATAGGGAATTAGAGTATTAAAACAAATACAAAAAAGTATTTGGCTTGAGGATTGCCCTATAAACAATAGGAAAGGAACACAATTATGCAATGAGTAAAAGTTCACCTCGGATCCAAGGAAATAAACATGGCAGCCTCCATATACCTCTCTCTTCAGTTGTCCTTTAAATACTACAAGCTTTCATTTTAAGGGGACCCTGAACACACAAAAAAACCAAACGCCATACTGAACTTTCCTGGGGCTTATTCCGGCCACCCGTAGCCTGTGAGGTTCTTCAGCGTCCTCTGGGCTTCCTCTCTTCTCCCGCTGGTGGCTCCGTTAGCTCTGCGACCTGGCCGGGAGTTGTGAGGAACCGCGTATGCGCCCTTTGCCGTAAGCGTTCTGCACATGCACGGTTTATTCTTTCGAGAACCACGCATGCGCAGCATGCTCATGACAACAGGCGCACGCATGGGCCTTGCATGTGCAATTGCGCACGACTCCCAGCTAGGTTGCGCGCTAACTGAGCCACCAGCGGAAGAATGGAGGGTGCTCAGAGGACGCCTTAGAACCTCATGGACTACGAGGGGGGGGGGGGGGGGTAAGTTCACTATTTACTTGTGTTCGGGGAGTTGTGTTTAAACTTATTTGCTATGGTCTTCTCTCACTAACATTATTTTCTTTATCTGATTTTTCCACTATCTCTCTAGGCAATCGCCGAGTGCTACTCTCCAATCCACCAATACTCACACTCAGAGCAGCAGCTCCAGCTCAGACGGTGGACTCTTCCGATCCCGCCCATCCCCCTCCCTTCAGCCTGACGAGGACGGCCGCGTGGAGCCCTACGTGGATTTCACGGAATTCTATCGACTCTGGAACATGGAGCATGGCGACCCCTCGCCTGCTGTCACTGCGCAGTGAGCGGTACATCGAGTTCCGATAACGTGTCTTCCAATCTGCCCTGACTTTCTGACATCTCAAGATGAAAACAAACTCGTAGCTAAGTAAGCAGCCACCCATTTATTTAAAGTTTGCTGAGACTTGGCTAACTGTTGGAAGATGTGAATCAAGGGTTCTTCTGCCACCATCTCAGCCAGATGGAGGACACCAAAATAGAACAGTCATTTTTTCTTCTGATTTCTTGACCACACTTTGTATTACAGTTTGTATGACGTGCACATGCATTAAGTATTATACTACAGGCGTGTTGGCACTACTCCCCCTGTGTACATTTCCTGGGCTGTTTTTCAGGGCTGTGGAGTCGGTACAAAAATCTTCCAACTCCGACTCCTCAGTTTATGAAACCACCTACTCCAACTCCGACTCTGGGTACCCAAAATGGCTCTGACTCCTCGATTCCGACTCCTTAGTCTAATACTTACCAGGGCTGTGGATTTTGTACAAAATCATCCGACTCCCCAGTTTATGAAATCCAGCTGAAGAAATCCAGCTTTATATGACCACTGAAGAAATCCAGCTTTATATGGCCACTGAAGAAATCCAGCTTTATATGGCCACTGAAGAAATCCAGCTTAATATGGCCACAGAAGAAATCCCAGCTTTATATGGCCACTGAAGAAATCCAGCTTAATATGGCCACAGAAGAAATCCAGCTTTATATGGCCACTGAAGAAATCCAGCTTTATATGGCCACAGAAGAAATCCAGCTTAATATGGCCACAGAAGAAATCCAGCTTTATATGGCCACTGAAGAAATCCAGCTTAATATGGCCACTGAAGAAATCCAACTTTATATGGCCACTGAAGAAATCCAGCTTAATATGGCCACAGAAGAAATCCCAGCTTTATATGGCCACTGAAGAAATCCAGCTTAATATGGCCACAGAAGAAATCCAGCTTTATATGGCCACAGAAGAAATCCCAGCTTTATATGGCCACTGAAGAAATCCAGCTTAATATGGCCACAGAAGAAATCCAGCTTTATATGGCCACTGAAGAAATCCCAGCTTTATATGGCCACTGAAGAAATCCAGCTTAATATGGCCACTGAAGAAATCCAGCTTAATATGGCCACTGAAGAAATCCAGCTTAATATGGCCACAGAAGAAATCCAGCTTTATATGGCCACTGAAGAAATCCAGCTTTATATGGCCACTGAAGAAATCCAGCTTTATATGACCACAGAAGAAATCCAGCTTTATATGACCACAGAAGAAATCCAGCTTTATATGGCCACTGAAGAAATCCAGCTTTATATGACCACTGAAGAAGTCCAGCTTCACAAGGCAACTTCAGAAGTCAAGTTTCCTATGGCCACTGAAGAAATCCAGCTTCATATGGCTTCTTCAGAAGATCTGCTTCATATGTCCACTTCAGAAGTAGAGCTTCATATAGCCACTGAAGTAGTCCAACTTCATAAAGAGGTCCAGTTTCAAGTGACTTGTAAGTACCGGCAGCAGTGTTTTCCCAGCCAGTAAGTGAAGAAGCAGTGAAACTGTCCATAACTGTAACATGTAGCATGACCTTCAGATCTTTGGGGTCATGTCTTCTTGTGCATCACTGATGATACTGGTGTTCGAAACACCTACAGACCAAAACAAATGTTCAACAACACCTCTGTAGCTTGGCAACAGCGCTGAGCATCCTCAAAGCTGAAACTTCAACAAATAAGTCTAGTAATTTAACTTACTTGCAAAGTGTGCAATAGGGTTTGCGGCCTACAATGCCGCACTTCTGGTGTGAGACGCTTCAAGGTTTGTCTCTATATCTCAGCAGGTATAGAGACGATAATAAATTCAACAAATCGCAGCCCACAAAGTGCAGACTTTCTTTTAGCAGCCCGTACATGGATGTTGCACGTGAAGGACCGTGCCCTGCGTTTTGTGCACCGGTCAACCCTGGAGACCATCACCAGAAACCCCTGAGCAGCCATTTTGTTTTTTGGGACTGTCAACTTTGTCAACAGCTGATGCCACATAAACACACGCGTTACACCCGCCCATCCCACAGACACGTGTGGCTGCGGCTTTCAGTTTCATGACTTGCGGCCTTTCAGTCTCTAAGATGACCTTGCGCTAGGATGATATTCAAAGGATACTCGAGTCCTAATGAAAGTGCCCACTTTAATCTACCTGGTGCTTCTTCCAGTCCCGTAGTCTTCTAGCTCCCTCGTTGACCTCCCGGTCCCCTTTTTTGATCTACTTTGCAGCCTGGTAAAGTCCGTGACTAAGTCGCACACTACTGCGCATGCGCTGAACCGGAGTCACGCCTCCTTGATTGCACTCTCGTTGCTGGGAGCGTTCTGCGCATATGCAGTTTAAGACTCGGAGCAATGCATGCGCAAAATGCTCCTGACAACTGAAGCGTCTGCTGGGTCAGCGCATGCGCAGTAGTATGCAACTTAGCTAAGTACAGATGATTAAGCACTTGGCTATGGGGTAGGAAGAAGCCTCAGGGAAGTAAGAGGGACACTTGCATTATGATGCCGGGTATCTTTTGAGACAAGAGACAGGTCCTCTTGCCTCGTGTGTCAGCTTATCGGCACTGTTTTCCATGTGTGAGTTTTATGGCGGAATTGATGTGTTTGCACAGCCGGAGACCATGAAGACCACATCCTTGTTCTTTCTGCTTTGCCGGCTTCTGAAGTCTAATACAGGAGGTGCCACAGTCTGGTCCTTCCTCGGTCTAAAGGAGGGAATCAACCAGAAAGTTTTTTTCACATCGTATACAACTAAGGGAAACGGAGAGGCTGAGAAAACGTAGGTTCGAAGCAACTCAACTCTGCATACGCTGTTCACCTGGTATTGGCGTGGTTGTAGCTGCAATGCTATAGTCCGCGGCCGCATACCGGTAAGTCGGGTGCCAGCAATAGCTGAACCCTGAGTTAAGTCCTGTGACTTGGAGGGGGCATAGTATTTAAAGAGACACTGAAGCGAGAAAAAAACAAATGATACAATGAATTGGTTGTGTACTATGAATAATTACTAGAAGATTAGCAGCAAAGAAAATATTCTCATATTTTTATTTTCAGGTATATAGTGTTTTTTTCTAACATTGCATCATTCTATAATATGAGCAGATTACACAACACTCAGCATTCAAAATGATTCTTTCAGAGCAGTCTGTGAACTAATGACCTCTCCTCTAGCAGAGAAAATAAATTTGTTCACTAACAGTTGAGATAATAAAAGTCAGAAGACAGCCCTCTCCAGGACTTTGAAAGTGGTAGAGCTTAATGGCTTTTTTGCATAGAGATAACAACTGGAGTTTCTGAACTCTTCCTGTACTGGAAACAATTAGATTGATGTATCTGATCTTAATGTTGTATTTCTTAGCTGTACTACACATACAAATCATAATATCATAATTTTTTTTCGCTTCAGTGTCTCTTTAACACTGCTGGGAATTTCAGCGGCAGCAGGGTTTGGCGTAATTCGGCTGTAATGTAGCCCAACTGCCCGGCGGCGTTCTAGTATGTACGCGGTCAGCAAAGGTGGTCAGTGAGATGCTAATATTTCCAAGCTGTGTGCAGGTTTTATGCAAATGATATGCAGTGTGGAGCTGGACCAATCGAATACACTTCCTGTCGGTATTGATGGCCCAGTTCCATGCAGCAAACTATTTGCACGAAAGAAAACCCGTAACTGTAATTGAGGGAAAGGCTAGATTCTTGCCTCCTTTTAAACAATACCAGTTGCCTGGCAGTCCTGACGATCTTTCATGCATCAGTAGTGTCTGAGCACTAGGGATGGTCAGAGAGATGCAAATTCTTCCGAGTTGATGCAAATGTATGCAAATATATGCAGTTTGAGAATGGACCAATCAATTTAAACCAATCATTGGAAAATCGATGTATGGTGTGTGCCTAGCATTATAGATGCCTGTGTTAATTTTAATTAACCAGGCGGCGAAGTGATCATTTGGGCGCCGGCCAGTACACAGCACTTAATGGTTGTAGCTTGTCGTAGGTGATCAACTATCGGTCATTTGGGCTCCAGGTTTCCAGGTTAGTATTAGGCACTTACCGGGGGGAGGGGGGTCAAGGTTAGGCATTAGGTGGGGAGGGTTAAGGCACTTACAGGGGATGTTAGGCAAGGGCTTGCGTATATATACACGCCGTGAGCTTGGTGCAGGGCAGGCTGATTGACTGCTCCCCCTGCTGCCACTCAAATCCCTGGTGGCGTGAAATAACAAGTCATTGTAACCGGAGAGGTAAGTAACTTGGGGTATTGCCACTTAGCAAAGCACTAGTGCTATGGCGGCGCTACGTTTCGGCGATCGGCCCTAAGCCATCTGCTTCGTAGGCAGACTTTTAGGCACTGATGAGGGGGTTGGGCAACGGGGTGGGGGTAGGCACATCCAGGGGTGTTAGACATTAGGTGGGGGTAGAGTTAGGCATTAGGTAAGGGGAGTTAGGCAATAGGCCATGGGGCTAGGGTTAGGCAGTTGCAGGGGGCTTAGGTATTCGTTGTGGGAATTAGGGTTAGGCAGTAAGTGGGGTGGTTAGGGTTAGACACCTACAGGGAGGTTAAAGAACAACTGTAGTGAGAGGTATATGGAGGCTGCCATATTTATTTACTTTTAAGCAATACCAGTTGCCTGGCAGCCCTACTGATCCTCTGCCTCGAATACTTTTAGCCACAGCCCCTGAACAAGCATGCAGCAGATCAAGTGTTTCTGGCATTATTGTCAGATCTGACAAGATTAGCTGCATGCTTGTTTCTGGTGTGATTCAGACACTATTGTAGCCAAATAGATCAGCAGGTCTGCCAGGCAACTGGTATTGTTAAACAGGAAATACATATGGCAGCATCCATGGTCTTCTAACTTCAGTTGTCCTTTAAACATTAGGTGGGGAGGGGGTTAGGGTCAGGCAATAAGTGGGGAGGGGGGTTAAGGTTAGGCACCTGCAGGGGGTTGGGCATTAGGTGGGGGGGGGAGTAGACCCTTAAAGTGGAGTGTTCCAGTGAGAATGGATGCCAGAGTGAAAGATGTCATTTAAGTAATTATCATTTGTAACCACCTGGGGGCCAACTGATGCGACGACTTTGCAATACGCACTGGGAGTGCAATTAAAAGCATTGTTCAATAAATGTATAACAATAACAACAATTAAAATTTGTAAAGCGCTTTTCTCCCATAGGACTCAAAGCGCATAAGTATGGCTCAGGCCAATCATTGGTTGATTGGTAAATTGTGGTACGGAGGAAGGACTCTATAAGTCTGGAAATGCCAGACTGGCAGGTGGCTTTTCAGTCTGGACTTGAATAACTCCAGGGAAGGGGCTGTCTTTACTGGGTATGGAAGGGAGTTCCAAAGAGTAGGGGCAGCATGACAGACATAGCTCCCCCCAAAAAAAAAAATTTCTATCCTATCTTTTATTTTGCAACAATGGCTGATGCAGCAGGATACAAGCGAATGACATTGTCTGATCCAACAAACTTGTGTGAAGAAATAGACATTGAGACTTACAATAAAACTAAAGCTCAATTAATCCAGGACTTATTGCAACTGGATACCCCGCCGGATCAGATGCTGGGAGAGCACCCTGATGTTTCAGAAGGTACCGGACCTGGCTTTGCTGGGAGTGAGTTGTTGAAACGAATTGACACACCTCCAGCCCCAGGTGGAGACAGAACCGAGTCTGAACTGATCGCAATAAATGCTGAGGAGCATGGTAACCGGCAGGAACCCGACCATGCAAACCTTTCCTGTGTTCCTGATGCTGGAATGCAGCACGCCTTACTAAGACTGTCGGATACAAATCCTTAGTTGTACCTGCAGATGAAGAGAACCTGTCAGAGAACACGCTCATCATGCAGAGTGGCAGGCCGACAGAGAGGAAAGAGAAGCTGACCGGGCGGAGCGCCAAGCTGCAGGCCGACAGAGAGGAAAGAGAAGCTGACCGGGCAGAGCGCCAAGCTGCAGGCCGACAGAGATGAAAGAGAAGCTGACCGGGCAGAGCGCCAAGCTGCAGGCCGACAGAGAGGAAAGAGAAGCTGACCGGGCAGAGCGCCAAGCTGCAGGCCGACAGAGAGGAAAGAGAAGCTGACCGGGCAGAGCGCCAAGCTGCAGGCCGACAGAGATGAAAGAAGTGGATCGGGCGGAGCACCGGTGGCTAGCTGAAAGAAAGGCGTCAGAGAGAGAATCTGCCACCGACACGATCTTGAGATGGCCAAACTGCGAGCATAGGGCCAAAATCCCTCGCCAAGTGTTCCGGAATCCAGGCCCACAACAGGCCCGTTTGGGACTCCAAAGATTAAGTTCCCTGAAATGCAGAAGGGAACAGACCGCTCAGCACCGTGTTACAGGTCTGGCCTATTCAGACGAGTGACCACATTGCTGATTGTAGCGATAGTCTGTGAGATGCACATCATTTTGTCTTGCATGCAAATATTATGTAAATTGTATGCAGCTTGGAATCCCACCAATCGAGCGCACTTCCTGCTTATATTGATTGGCCCTCTCCCACGTTATTAGCATCTCATTGGCTAGCTAGCTATTTGGCAGCTGGGGCGAATTGCAGTGAAGACTTAAGGTACATACACACATCCAATTTAGATTGGCCAATTACTGACTAATTTTGGCAACTCCGTGTATTATGAGGGCCAACATACTTTGAATACTATGAACAGATTGTATAGGTAAGCTCTCCTACTACATAAGGGTGGTGAAATTGTCCAACCATTGGCCAATCAAAATTGGACGTTGTGTACCAGGCTTTGGAAACTGTCAAACTTTTTTATTGTTGTCTTTGACCCCTGCTGCTTAAACCTCCACTCACACAGAGAGGAAGGGACGGGGATTTCTCCAGTGGGGACACAGACCAGAGTAAAAGGCTTTATTAGTCATTTGGGGAGTATTAAAGGACAACTGAGGTGAGAGTTATATGGAGGCTGCCATATTTATTTCCTTTTAAGCAATACCAGTTGCCTGGCTGTCCTGCTGATCCTCTGCCTCTAATACTTTTAGCCGCAGCCCCTGAACAAGCATGCAGCAGATCAGGTGTTTTCTGACATTATTGACAGATCTGACAAGATTAGCTGCATGCTTGTTTCTGGGGTTATTCAGGCACTACTGCAGCCAAATAGATCAGCAGGGCTGCCAGGCAACTGGTATTGTTTAAAAAGACATAAATATGGCTGCCGCCATGTTCTTCTCACTTCAGTTGTCCTTTTACATGCTCAGGTTTTTGTTGCTGAGATTTTTATTGGAAATCCAAAGTCACAGAATGCGATACACACAGTATAGACCATAAAATAAGTATATGTATATATGTGTATGATATCATTTGTTTTGTTATGTTGCCTCTGTTCATGTGTCATGTAAGCACAAAATAAACTATTTTTGGAAGCAACGTGTGTTGAGTGCTGAATATACGCAAAGTATGTACAATATTTTTTGTAACTCTGAGGCCGGTTTTACACTCGACAATATTATGACTCTGCGTCAGAGTTCGCCGACAGGTTCATATGCATAGCCCCGCCCCCTATTCAGTGACTTACTTCCTGCTGGGCAGGAAGTACGTCACTGGGATTCCCGCCAGTCGCTCAGCCCCGAGCATGCGCAGAAGACCCAGACTGACGCGACCGAGCAAGATTACAGGGACTTGATAGCCAGAGAACGGAGGCAGTCGGGACGACAGCGAGGGACTCAGCGGCGCATATGGGGCTGGAGGAAGCCCCGGGTAAGTATCAAATCTTCCTGTAGTCACGTCTCAGGTGCACTTTAAAGAGAATCTGTAAGGAAAAAAGTGGCCTTATAGGATACTTACATCGGGAGTAAAGCCTGTGGCTCCTAATGAGGCTTCCCCCATCTTTTTCACCCTCCGGGATCCAGTGCTGGCAGCCACCGAAAATCAGACGCTATAGAGGCTTCAGCATGCAGCAATATTTACCTATCCGCGCTCCTGTGCTGGCGCAGTACAAGCTTCCCTTTCCCCTCCGGCTCACCTGCGCAGTAGAGCGGACCCGATCGGGTTCGGCTATGTGAGCCGGAGGGGAAGCTTGTACTGCGCAGGAGTGTGGATAGGTAAATTTTGCTGTTCGCTGCCAGCACTGGATGCCTGAGTCTGAGGACAGGCAATGCCTCATTAGGATCCACAGGCTTCCCCTGCCAAGGTAAGTACTCCATAGGGGCAATTTTGTTCCTTACAGGTTCTCTTTAAAGTGACCCATACATGAGCGTTCTTAAAGATTTTTACTTAACCCAGGGCTTCCTCCAGCCCATAAGCACAGATGCGTCTCTTGCCATCCTCCGTTAAGCCGCGATCAGCTCCTGGTATTCGGCTCAATCTGACTCGGTGACGTCAGCCGGGGTCTTCTGCGCTTGCACATAAGGTCCACGCATGCACAGAAGTCCCCATGCTGACGTCACTGAGCCGCATACTGGAGCTGATTGCCGTTTACCGGAGGCACGCGGGAGGACGGTGAGGGACGCATCCATGCTTATGGGGCTGGAGGAAGCAAGCAAGTAAAATCTTGAACGCTCGTCTCTGGTACTGCAGAAATTTTAAGCGGACCCCCTACCCCACTACCCCCCCCCCCCCCCCCCGACCCGCTCAGGGCCGTTTCGGGGGGCTGGAGGGGTCACAGCATGAGGGAAAAGCTATGGCCACACTTGGCGGGGAGGGGGGACAGTCCCCCCCTCCCTCACCTCGGGCTCTCCCCTCCAGCTTCAATAACCATATGTGTGCAGGGGCGGTAAGCGGCAGCTACATACCTTCCGTGCGTTCCAGCGCGGATGCTTCTCTCTCTAGTGTCTGACGCGACTTCCTGTTTTTACAGGAAATACCTGTATAAACCCTGAGTGGGCCCCAAGGGGGGGGGCCGGGCTCCCCCGCTGGCGCATTGGCGGCAGCCCCTATTGTTACGCCCATGGGTACATGTTAAGGCTTGTATATTCTATTTTGCTGTCTCTAAGGTGGCAATAATCCGTGAATACTAGCCCAGCAATGTTTGCATGACTCAAATAAAGAAATTATAAATACAAATGTCCCAATCTTGCATGCATGAGCGCAGTACGGAGTCACTCGTCTTTGTAAGTGGGGGACAAGCTCTTCCAAAGCCTGCCTGAGGGTGGCAGAAGACCTATTCGACCTGCTGGTCAAATAACATTACGGGAGGGGGAGGGAATGACAGCACTGGAACAGAGAGTGGATACTTAAAGAGAATCTGTATTGTTAAAATCGCACAAAAGTAGACATACCAGTGCGTTAGGGGACATCTCCTATTACCCTCTGTCACAATTTCGCCTCTCCCCGCCGCATTAAAAGTGGTTAAAACAGTTTTAAAAAGTTTGTTTATAAACAAACAAAATGGCCACCAAAACAGGAAGTAGGTTGATGTACAGTATGTCCACACATAGAAAATACATCCATACACAAGCAGGCTGTATACAGCCTTCCTTTTGAATCTCAAGAGATCATTTGTGTGTTTCTTTCCCCCTGCATCTCTCATGCACTGAAGTTTCAGGCTGCTCTTTTCTTCCTGCAAACAGCTTTGCCCTTGTCTGTAATTCTTCAGTATGTGAAAGCCCAGCCAGCTCAGAGGACGATTTATCCAGTTTGTAAAAGATAAGAGAGAAGAGAGAAGCTGCTCTAATCTAAATAACACACAGGCAGTGTGCAGAGAGGGGCCTGGAAGGGGGAGTTCATAGCAGAACCACAACACTGAAGAACTTGGCAGCCTTCCAGACACAGGCTGACAAGTCTGACAAGAGAGAGATAAGTTGATTTATTACAGAGACTGTGATAGTACAAAGTGCTGCAGTAAGCCAGAACACATTAGAATAGCTTTTGGAACTTGTAGGATGATAAAAAACAGGATGCAATTTTTGTTACGGAGTATCTATTTTTTTTTTCCAGGGTCACTTCAGGGTTAGTTTAAGTTCTGCCGTGGGGGAGGGAACAGGATGGGGATCAGACAGCATGGAGGGCATTCCTGATAACTCCACTTGTGGACCCCAGGGGAGAAAACAATTGGCCTATATCAATGTTATGCTACTCTAATATGCTTCTGCTAGCGTGCGTGATTACACAACATGAGTCCGCCTTTCTCCAGTAGAGACCATAAAACATATTCATAGTACATTGTCAGAACAGCACCTGCAATTACAATGAAAACCTGCTGATCTCTTTGGCTGCAATCAGGCCCGGTCCACGCATGATGCTAAGTGAGGCGACTTCCTCAGGCGGCAGAAGTCTGGGGACAGCAACAGGGAGAAACAGGAAGTGTAGAGACTACCTGGCCATCCTATACTGGGGGCACCTATACCTGGCTAACCTATACTGGGGGCAACTACCTGGGTAACCTATACTGGGGGAAACTGTACCTAGCTACCAATACTGGGGGCACCTATACCTGGATACCTACCTATACTGAGGGTGTTTTTGTGGGTGGCTCGGGTGCTGGGGGGGGCGCATCCTCGCAAGTTTGCCTAAGGCAGCAAAAAGTCTAGAACCGGCCCTGGCTGCAGTAGTGGCTGAATCACACCTGAAACAAGCATGCAGCTAATCCAGTCTAATTTCACTCAGAGCACCTGATCTGCATGCTTGTTCAGGGGCTGTGGCTAAAAGTATTAGAGATACAGGATCAGCAGGAGAGTCAGGCAACTGGTATTGTTTTAAAAGGGAAAAATTCCTTTTGAATCCTTCTCAGTTTAGGTTCCCCTTCAACCAAGTTACACTCAATCCAAAGTTTTACTGTATCAGGAATTGAGACAAAATCCTGGTCATGCTTTTATCCAGCGCCCTGGCCGGCTCCCCCTCTAGTAACCGTAGAAATGTTTCAATGCCGTTGATTCACAATAGGACCTTCTGAAAGTTCTGGCTCTTTCTGCTGGTCTTTTTTGGAACTAGCTGTAGATGTACCTTTAAGAAGGTCTCCGATTTCCCAGCTGACATTCTGCAGGCTGAATAGAAGTGTCCCGACTTGCAAGGCTTGGATGGAATCCTTTCATTGCTAGGAGGCCACTCAGGTGTGTGGAGTATTGTGGCTGTCTGAATAAAGCAGATTATCTGAAAGCTAAAGGGCCTGTTCCCTGTCTCCCTACAGTAGTCTGCCTCATTGGGGAAAAAGGTTACACCATTGCGGAGATCACTTCCAGGCTTGTCGCCAGCATTCTAAAAGTCACGGTATAATGAAAGGTCAATGGTTCAGATTTATCTTATTTTCATGGACTACTTTTAAGGCTGCTAACCAGCCAACCCCGCCATTGCCACATAACACTGATCCTTCGCTCAGTCCACTGGCAACCCATAAAATAAATGCTATTTGAGATTGGCTTATTGACATTTACAGGGAACCTGAACCAAGTAAAATTGTATAAAGGATTTCTGTCACAAAAATCTTAAAATTTAAAATACGTGTAAACCTATAAAAATAAGAAGTATGTTTCTTCCAGAGTACAATGAGCAAGAAATTACTTTTCTCCTATGTTGCTGTCACCTACAGTAAGTAGTAGAAATCTAACATTACTGACAGATTTTGGACTAGCCTATCCTCTTAGGGGGGTTCTCAGGGTTTTCTTTATTTTTAAAAGCACTTAGTGAATTTACATGAGCTTAGTGAAGCTTTTACATAAACTCCTCCTGGTGCTCCGACACCACCACTCTCCACAAGGCCTGCACTCCTGATGTTGAGATCTTTGCTATAAACTGCAGGCCTCGGTACTCCCCTAGGGAGTTCTCTTCCCTTGTCCTCGTGGGGGTCTACATCCCTCCCGACGCATGCTCCAAGACTGCCCTGCAGGTACTCAGTGACTGCATCTCGTGCTGGGAAACAGCCCACCCGGAGGCCCTGTTCATCATCTTGGGCGACTTCAATAAGGCGAACCTTCGGCATGTGTTGCCCCGCTACCGGCAGCACATCACCTGTCCTACCAGGAACTGTAACATCCTGGACCACTGCTATACGGTCCAAAAGTGTGCTTACAAGGCCATCCAAGGAGCCCCCCTTGGGAACTCTGACCACAACACGATACACCTGATCCCCACCTACAGGAGGCTCCTGGAGACCTCAAAGCCCATCGTCAAAACCTCAAAGAAATGGACAGAGGACGCCAAACTGGAGCTCCAAGCTTGCTTTGAAACCACCGACTGGTCGGCCCTGGAGGCACCCACCCTTGACGAGTAGGCCGAGAATGTCACCTCCTACATTAGCTTCTGCGAAGAAGCGTGTATTCCGTCTAAGTCTTTCAGAGTCTATCCCAACGACAAGCCCTGGTTCAACGACAGACTCCGCCGGCTTCGTAAACGCAAAGAGGAAGCGCACAGGTCGGGCTCTTCAGTGGAATTCAGAGAGGCCAGGCACGCCCTGAAAAGAGAACTGCGTTTGGCAAAAAGGGCCTACGCCGAAAAGCTGGGGCTCTGCCTCCAGTCGACCAACACACGGGAGGTATGGAAGGGCCTGAGAGCAGCCACGAACTTCAAACCGGCTCCCCAAACGGTGACCCCTAGCACCCGACTGGCGGAGGAGCTCAACGAGTTCTACTGCAGGTTCGAGAAACCTCCCAACCAGCCCGCGAGCCAAACATCTCCGACCCCCCCCTCGGGTGAACTTGTCGCCCTGGCACCGGGTGCTGTTCAGGAATCAGAGGTACTCCGGCACCTCCGCAGGCTGAACCCCAGGAAATCTTCCGGCCCTGACGGTGTGTCGTCCATCTGCTTGCGTACCTGTGCCGATCAGCTAGCCCCTGTGCTCACCTCCTTATTTAAGCAGTCATTATCTGGTGGTACAGTCCCCTCCTGTTTTAAGAGGTCTAAAATTGTACCGGTCCCAAAGAAAACAGGCAGTACTGAGCTAAACAACTTCCGACCAGTGGCCCTAACCTCAAATATCATGAAGCTCCTCGAGCGGCTGGTCCTTGCCCACCTGAAGAGGTCCACGGACTCCCTTTTAGACCCACTCCAATTTGCTTATAGGACTAACCGATCCGTGGAGGACGCCATCAATGTCAGCATGGCTCACATCACTGAGCACCTGGACAGCCCCGCCTCCTATGCTAGGATCCTGTTCCTAGACTTTAGCTCAGCGTTCAACACGATCTGCCCAGACATCCTGATCACCAATCTGACGCAGCTCGGAATTGATCCTTCTCTCCGAGCTTGGATCAAGGACTTCCTGACAAACAGAACGCAACAGGTGAAGCTTGGCAACTACTACTCCAGCGTCCGGACCACAAATACAGGGGCCCCACAAGGCTGTGTTTTGTCACCTCTGCTGTTCTCCCTCTATACCAACAACTGCATCTCATCCGCT
This sequence comes from Hyperolius riggenbachi, assembly GCF_040937935.1. Taxonomy (NCBI): domain Eukaryota; kingdom Metazoa; phylum Chordata; class Amphibia; order Anura; family Hyperoliidae; genus Hyperolius; species Hyperolius riggenbachi. The sequence goes on from NC_090654.1 coordinate 22,578,550, forward strand.
GACTCTGTGAAGGTCATCAAGTTTGCAGACGACACCACCATCATCGGCCTTATTGGTAGCAACGGGGAGCATGAGTACCGCAGTGAAGTCGAGAGAATATGCAAATGGTGCAGCGACAACAACCTGGTCCTCAACACAGCAAAGACTGTTGAACTAGTCGTTGACTTCAGGAGAAACCCTCCCCCCCCTCCCACCTGTCCTCATTGGAGGGACAGAAGTCTCTATGGTATCATCGGTTCGGTTCCTCGGCACGACTCTCACTAACAACCTGAAATGGGGGCTTAACACCACCAAAATTCAGAAGAAATCCCAGCAGCGGTTGTTCTTCCTGCGCCAACTGAAGAGATTTGGCATGCCCAGGGAGCTGCTGACCAGCTTCTATACTGCCACCACAGAATCTATCCTCTGCTCCTCTGTAATTGTCTGGTATGCAGGCGCAACGGCAAGCGACAAACACAAGCTGCAGAGAAGATCATCGGCTCTCCTCTTCCTCCTCTTGATCTCCTCCACTCTTCTAGGATGAGAAAGAGGGCAACCATGATCTCCCGCGACCCCTCCCACCCAGGCAGCCACTACTTCAGGCTCCTCCCATTGGGCCGCCGCTACAGGACTTTACCATCCAAAACTACTAGGCGGAAGAACACCTTCTTCCCCCAGGCTGTTCGGCTACTGAACTCTAACCTTCCCCGGCCCGGCCTGAATCTCTAACTGCCGGGTCGGTCAGCCGACTCCTGCCTCTGCCTGCCCTGGTTCTTTATCTGGAAAGAGACTGTGGACGTTTTTAGTGCACCTTATTATTACCTGACTGCCCTGCACAGCAGTGATATGGCCAGAACGGTCCTGACCACTGCATTTCTATTTTTGTATTTGTATATCGTATGCGTTTGTATCTGTCTTTCTCTGTCTGTCTTTACACTGCCTATGCCATGTGTAGCACAAATAATTCCGATTACAGCTCTTGCTGTACTTGGCGAAATAAAACTGATTCTGATTCTGATTCTGATTCTGAATGGCAGTTGCTCCGTCCAACTGCCAAAAAAGTGTGCAGCAAACACGGAGGCTGGCCAGCAACTTTGTATAAATCTTTTTCAGGGAATGTCTTTATAAAAAATAAAGGCCATGCTTAGAATCCCCCATGAAGAGGTGTACTAACCCAAAACCTGTCTGTATTGTCAGATTTCTGCTACCTACTGTAAGTGACAGCAACATAGGAGAAAAGTAATTTATGGCTCATTTTACTCTGGAAGAAATGTGCTTCTTATTTGTATGTGTTTTAAATTTTAAGATTTTTGCGACAGTTCCACTTTAAAACAAACACATGATGCACCTCCAAATAAATATTACATACTGAACTCGCCATCAGTTCCTCCCAGCAGCTCACCATTTTCTTCTAACCATGATCCCTTCCAGCTCTGACTAGATTTTGTCAGTACTGGGGGTAGAAGGTGCCCAAAAATAAGTAATGGGCAACATGGTGGCATAGCGGTTAGCGCTCTTGCTTTGCAGCGCTGGGTCTCCGGTTCAAATCCCAGCCAGGTCAACATTTGCAAGGAACTTTGTTTGCCCCCCCCATGTCTGTGTGGGTTTCCTCCAGGCACTCAGGTTTCCTCCCACATTCCAAAAACATACAGATACGTTAAATAGCTTCCTTATTTAGGTTAAAAAAAAGACATACGTCCATCGAGTTAAACCAGAGTACAAAGTACAACACCATCCTGCTCCCTCACATATCCCTGTTGATCCAGAGGAAGGCAAAAAACCCTTACAAGGCATGGTCCAATTAGCCCCAAAAGGGAAACAATTCCTTCCCAACTCCAGATGGCAATCAGATAAAATCCCTGGATCAACATCATTGGGCATTACCTAGTAATTGCAGCCATGGATTTTTTATTATTATTTTTTACAGGTGCACCTGTGTTGCCCCCCCTGTGTGTATTATTGAAATCCCACAGGAAAGTTGGCATCCTAGTCACATATTAGTGGTAGGGCCCCTTTTGATTGTAGTGGGACCTCAACGAGGTGAAAGGGTCTAGTAAGCAATGCCTTTGCAAGCAAAACCTTTTTTGAAGCGAACATCTTCCATTGGTGCAACTGAATGCAGAATTATGCAGATAGTGCAACTGAAGGTACATTTCATGCAAGTTGTTTTTATCAATACTAGAGTTCAACCTTATATACCGGTATGTAGTTGAGAGCCTCCCTTAATTTTGAGGTGTTTATTGGGGTCAGTTCAGCCCTTGCATAATTTGGTACTGCAGTTTGAAAGTACGTAATGAGCCTCTAACAAGGGCGTAGCAATAGCCATAGCAGACATGGGGCCCTGGAGCATATGTAGAGCGGACCCGACAGAGACCAGCTATTGACGCCTATCTCTGTGCTGAGAGCTGCAACAGCGCCCCCCGCTGGAGCCAGGAGAGGTAAATAAATCAGCACTTAGCGGTGCTTGTCGAGGGAGGATTCTGGGAAACTTCGGGGAACCAGTACTGGACTGCCTGCAGCTACAGGGGAGGGGGAAGCCTCATTGGGATCCAGAGGCTTCCTCCTCCCGAGGTGAGTACCCCCCAAGGGGAACTTTTTTTTGTTACAGGTTCTCTTTAATGTATTCACCAGGAAGGTGGTATTGGGCACAGTGGCGGGGGGGGGGGGGGGTTGGACCACCCCTCACCTGCTCCCCCTCCGGCTATTAAAGGGAGCCAGAGATGACTGATTCACACAAAATAAACATATCAGTCGATAGTAAAGAATAAATGCTCTACCTGATAATTTCACCACTCTGGTTTGCCTTTTTGAGTGTTTTTTTATCCATTATTGCTCCAGGAAAAATCCAATATGGCCGCTGGCTCATATCCCTTCTGCTTCCAGGTTATGAGTTGTTCTGGATGTGCTGTCTAGGCTATATGAGACTAGGCTGCTATTTAGACTATATGAGAAAGGCTGCTGCAGCCTTTCATCTGTGTGCTTTCATTATTCTGGTGTGCTGTGTGGCTGCCTGTAGGAAGTGTCTCTCATAGAAATGAAACTGCATACAGTAGATAATAATGATGACTGCACAGTGCACACAAATCACACAGCAGCCACACTTGTCTGTTGTTTCAGAGCTTCTTTCTCAGCAGAGCAGCCCCTCCCCTGTCGTCAGAGCTCTGAGTATGCAAAGCAGGAAAGTTGAGCCAGGAGAGGGCAGGCGTGGGCTTGAAAAGACTCCACAGAAGACTGACTCCGCTATAATGATTCCAGGTCAAACCTAGACTGAATGCTCAGTCGGGGATTCTTATCAGAGCTGATAACAGACAGATCAAGCAGAGAAGAATGAAACTATAAGCAGGGTAGGTGTTTACTGTCATGTTCCCACTGATAAATATAATAAAATACATGAGGTTGCTTCGTCTCTGGCAGCGGCGAGCGTACCTGTATATTGTCAGGCAGCGGGTGGGGATAACTCACTTCTTCTACTTTCTAGCGTACATTCCACTCTTGTCACTTCCTGCAATGCCACCCACTGTACTGTAAGTGGGCGGCATTGCAGGAAGTGATGACAGTGGAATGTGGAAAAGGTGAGTAATCCCCGGCCGCTGCCTGACACTATACCGATACGCTCGCTGCTGCATTTAATAGCCAGAGGGAGAGCGCAGATCGGGGGACTCAGGTGAGGGGGGGGCTACCTATTCTGGGGGGCGGTTATTATACTAGGGAGCGGCAAAAAGTCTAGAACCAGCCCTGTATATATCCTCATACAAGTAGTCCAGCACATCCTAATAGCACCCTAAAAGCAGCGGCAACCCCGCCCATGGGAGTACTGCAGATGGGGTTGCCGGTAAGGATGCTCAAATTCGAATTCAGGAGATACCCGGATAGTTGCTATCCAGATATCTCCCAGTAAACCTGGACGGGTGGGGTGGGGGGGTCAAGCTTACCTGTCTGACGTCTTCTTCAGTCCGTCCCTCGACGCCTCCCGCGATGCGGTCCACGCGCATCACGTGACTACAAACACTTCTTCCTTCAACCCGAAAGAAGTAAGTGTTTGTAGTGACGTGACCGCCGTGTGGACCGCATCGTGGGAGGCGCCAAGGGATGGACCGAAGAAGACGTCAGACAGGTAAGCTTGACCCCCCCCCCTCCCCGCACAGGTAACTGGGAGATATCTGGATAGCAACTATCCGGGTATTTCGCGAATCCGAATTTGAGCATCCCTGGTTGCTGGTGCTTTCAGGGTCCTAATAAAGATTATGCCCTCCCTGGCACCGCCACTGAATACTGGACGGAGAACCAGGGGATGGCAGCAAATACTGATACTGAGACAAAGAATACTGTGCAATAATGTTTAACACAAGGCACATGCATGCAAACCACAAAGCAGGAAAAAACAATATTTACAATCACTCTATATACAGCCTGCGTACAAGGAAACCACTAAACCTCTGAACCTATCACACCGAATACATTTATACACAGGATAAAAACAGGGAACACCAAGAGCCCCAATAGTGTAATTCGTACTGGACAAGGTGGCAATAAGTTTGTATTGCTAAATACTCACAAGTCAGGGTCACCAGCAGGCAACCACTGTAAAGGCAGGTGGGGAGATTGTCCTGACCCCACTCAGGATTAAGAAGTCGCTCTCTGTAGACAGGAAGAAAGGGCAGCAACCCTCCACCAAGGGTGGACTCAAAATTGTATACAATGAACAGAGGCGCCAAAAGTATAAGATTAGATTAAATGAGCTTAAAAACCAACTTAAATGGCAAAATTGAAGGAGGAAGTGGTGGTCTTACCTCCCTCAAGCAGACACGACAACGACTGCGATTCAGACAGTCAAACACATTTATTAGGAACTCCAAAAAGAAATGCAACGCGTTTCGCAGGTTCAACCCCGCTTCATCAGGCAATATAGGGAGGAGTATCAAACAATCTGCACAAGGATTCAAATTAAGCGCCTCAGTTCTCTCTCTCACAGAGGCGCTTAATTTGAATCCTTGTGCAGATTGTTTGATACTCCTCCCTATATTGCCTGATGAAGCGGGGTTGAACCTGCGAAACGCGTTGCATTTCTTTTTGGAGTTCCTAATAAATGTGTTTGACTGTCTGAATCGCAGTCGTTGTCGTGTCTGCTTGAGGGAGGTAAGACCACCACTTCCTCCTTCAATTTTGCCATTTAAGTTGGTTTTTAAGCTCATTTAATCTAATCTTATACTTTTGGCGCCTCTGTTCATTGTATACAATTTATACACAGGAAATACTGTATATACAGTCCTGGCCGAAAGTTTTGAGACTGTCAAAATTATTAGTTTTCACAAAGTTTGCTGCTTAACTGCTTTTAGATCTTTGTTTCAGTTGTTTATGTGATGTACTGAAATATAATTATAAGCATTTCATACGTTCCAAAGGCTTTTATTGACAATTACATGAGATTTATGCAAAGAGTCAGTATTTGCAGTGTTGGCCCTTCTTTTTTCGGACCTCTGCAATTTGACTAGGCATGCTCTCAATCAACTTCTGGGCCAAATCCTGACTGATAGCAACCCATTCTTTTATAATCACTTCTTTGAGTTTTTCAGAATTAGTTGGTTTTTGTTTGTCCACCCGCCTCTTGAGGAATGACCACAAGTTCTCAATGGGATTAAGATCTGGGGAGTTTCCAAAATTTCAACATTTTGGTCCCCGAGCCACTTAGTTATCACTTTTGCCTTATGCTCCATCGTGCTGGAAAATGCATTGTTCTTCACCAAACTGTTGTTGGATTGTTGGAAGAAGTTGCTGTTGGAGGGTTTTTGGTTCCATTCTTTATTCATGGCTGTGTTTTTTGGCAACATTGTGAGTGAGCCCACTCCCTTAGATGAGAAGCAACCCCACACATAAATGGTCTCAGGATGCTTTACTGTTGGCATGACACAGGACTGATGGTAGCACTAACCTTTTCTTCTCCTGACAAGCCTTTTTCCAGATGCCCCAATCTGTGCCTGATGTTTTTTTGGGAGAGAAGTGGCTTCTTTGTTGCCCTCCGTGACACCAGGCCATCTTCCAAAAGTCTTGGCCTCACTGTGCATACAGATGCGCTCACACCTGCCTGGTGCCGTTCCTAAGCAACCTATGCACTGGTTGCACTCCGATCCCGCAGCTGAATCCTCTTTAGGAAACGATCCTGGAGCTTGCTGGACTTTCTTGGACGCCCTGAAGCCTTCTTAACAAGAATTGAACCTTTTTCCTTGAAGTTCTTGATGATACTATAAATTATTGAATTAGGTGCAATCTTAGTAGCCACAATATCCTTGTCTGTGGAGCCATTTTTATGCAACACAATGATGGCTGCATTCGGTTAACAATGGAATATCAATGATTTCAAGCATCACCCTCCTTTTAACAAGTCAAGTCTGCCATTCTAACCCAATCAGCCTGACATAATGATCTCCAGCCTTTTGCTCGTCAACATTCTCACCTGAGTTAACAAGGCGATTACTGAAATGATCTCAGCAGGTCCTTTAATGACAAAAATGAAATGCAATGGAAAGATTTTTTTGGGATTCAGTTAATTTTCATGGCAAAGAAGGACTATGCAATTCATCTGAACACTCTTCATAACATTCTGGAATACAGTAGATGCAAATTGCTATTATAAAAACGTAAGCACCAACTTTTCTAATTTCCAATATTTTGGACAGTCTCAAAACTTTTGGCCAGGACTGTACATCCAGGTGCAGTACAGAAGGTAACAGGCAAAGGGCAATGTCACACTCAGGACAGAATACAAGGTTCAGCAGGAGCAGATCTGTAGGCATGGTGAAGCCTAGGAGAACTCACAGAGAAGCATGTGACCAGTTTGATCAGCTTCATCATGATACTCCGCCCATAACAAGAGTGGATATCATGATACCCCGCCTATAACAAGCGTAACCATCATGATACCCCGCCCATAACAAGTGTAACCATCATGATACCCCGCCCATAACAAGTGTAACCATCATGATACCCCGCCCATAACAAGTGTAACCATCATGATACCCCGCCCATAACAAGTGTAACCATCATGATACCCCGCCCATAGCAAGTGTGGCCATTATGATACTCTGCCAATAACAAGTGAGGCCATCTTGATACCCCACCCATAACAAGTGTGGCCATCTTGATACCCCACCCATAACAAGTGTGGCCATCTTGATATCCCACCATAACAAGTGTGGCCACCTTGATATCGCACCATTACAAGTGTGGCCATCTTGATACCCCAGGGCCATCATGATACCCCGCCCATAACAAGTGTGGCCATCTTGATATCCCACCATTACAAGTGTGGCCATCATCAGTGATCATGTCCTCACCCCCAACAATTATGGCCATGAGAAGATGTGTGGCAATGTGTGGCCGGATAGTGTACTGTTAAGGGCTCTCCCTCTGACACAGGAGACCAGGATTCGAATCTTGGCTCTTCCTCTTCAGTAAGCCAGCACCTATTCACTAGGAGGCCTTAGGCAAGTCTCCCTAACACTGCTACTGCCTATAGAGTGTGCCCTAGTGGCTGCAGCTCTGGCGCTTTGAGTCTGCCAGGAGAAAAGCGCGATATAAATGTTATTTGTCTTGTCTAATTTTTCTCTTGACGACTGTTGAACAAAAGGCAAGGCCATGCCTGGCTACACATCCTTAAGCAGTGGCTGGATGGTGTAATGGTTAAGGGCTCTGCCTCTGACACGGGAGACCACCAGGGTTCAAATCTCGGCTCTGTCTGCTCAGTAAGCCAGCACCTATTCAGTAGGAGACCTTAGGCAAGTCTCCTTAACACTGCTACTGCCTATAGAGCGCGTCCTAGTGGCTGCTGCTCTGGCGTTTTGAGTCCGCCAGGAGAAAAGCGCAATATAAATTTGTCTTGTCTTGTAAGAGCTCTATTGAGCACATCACAGTGCAGCTCAGTCCTCTGTTGGCCATCCTTGGATTCCTCCTACTCCCCTCTTATACCTCTAATGCAGGGGCGTAACTAGAGGGGAACAGCCAGGGCCGGCTCTAGACTTTTTGCTGCCTGAGCCAAACTTGTGAGTATGCCCCCTTCCCCCGCCCCCAATTTGGAATGATCGCACAGCACCCGACAATTCACAGCGGGGCTCAGAGCTGTGGGGATCCCAACTACTCACCTTCCCTTCCCCCAATACAGGGGACTATACTTCAGATCGGGTGTTTGTGTGGCTACACTTGTTATGGGTGTGAAGATCCTGATGGCGGCACTTGTCTTATGACCCTTGTGAGATGGGCCCCAGGCTGTGAAGGGCACCAGGGAGAGGCAGGGGGAGGGGTGGGATCATTGAGTGACGCCATGAATTGTAGTTATGTTGCTGCTCTAATGCCTGGATATTTGTTTTCCGTAACCACCTATAGTTTTCTTTCTACAATGTAAAAACACTTTGTACATTACAGAATATTATTGTTATTAGCTGGAGTGCTGTGAATCAGAAATCAAAGGAGTGTAAATGACAAGCTTCAGACAGACAAACACTTGTTGGAGGTGCAGCACAGAGCCCCGCCCAGGGGCCAGTGTGATGTCACATGCAATACATCTGAGGAGAGGCAGCAGAGGACATTAACCATTTCAGCCCATGGGGATTTTTCACCTGATAGACGAGAGGAATGTTCACATGTCAGCACTCCTCCCATTCATTCCCCAATAACTTTATCACTGCTTATCACAGCAAAATGATCTATACCTTGTTTTTTCCGCCACCAATTAGGCTTTCTTTGAGTGGTACAGTATGCTAATAATTATTTTATTCTTAATGCATTATAATTTGAATAATAAGGAAAAAAAATGAAACAAAAATAATTATTGTTCAGTTTTCAGCCATTATAGTTTGAAAATAATTCAAGCCACCGTAAATCCACACATTTTATTTGGCCATTTGTCCCGGTTATTGCAACGTTAAAATAATATCTAGTATAATGTATGGTGACAATATTTTATTTGGAAATAAAGGTGCATTTTTTCAGTTTTACATCCATCACTAAATTTTAGCCCATTATTTAAAGGAAGACTGTATTGGGGTCGGGGGAAAATGAGTTGAACTTACCCAGGGCTTCTAATGGTCCCCCGCAGACATCCTGTGCCCGCGCAGCCGCTCACCGATGCTTCGGCCCCGCCTCCGGTTCACTTCTGGAATTTCAGACTTTAAAGTCTAAAAAACCACTGTGCCTGCGTTGCCATGTCCTTGATCCCCCCCTGATGTCACCAGGAGCATACTGCGCAGGCACAGACCTTACTGGGTCTGAACAGTATGCTCCTGGTGACATCAGTGGGAGCGAGGATACGGCAACGCAGGCGCAGTGGTTTTCAGACTATAAAGTCTGAAATTCCAGAAGTGAGCTAGAGGCGGGGCTGGAGCATTGGTGAGTGGCTGCGCGGGCACAGGATGTCTGCGGGGGACCATTAGAAGCCCCGGGTAACTTCAACTTATCTTCCGCCGATCCCCTTCAGTATTCCTTTAATAATTATATGCCCTCTTGACATAGATATTTTTATTTCCCCCCCCCCCCTAAAGTCAGTAGGTGTATTTTACTATTTGGCCACAAGATGTCCCCGCCGAGCAAAATTCTATGTAGCGTACAAGTACCCTACATAGGAAACAATGTGTTGCTACATTGTTACTAGGGAAGTGACACAGGCTTCCATCGTAAACCTGTGATCTCAGTGGTGGCGGGAGATTATTAACAGTGTTTATTCTTACAAAGAGCTGCCGTGCTATCTCCCGCCTCTGATTTCCAACGGTTTCCGCCACCCGATCGTTAAATTTATGAATGGGAATAATGTTCCCATTCATAAATGTAACGATCGGACGGCGAAAACCGTTGGAAATCAGTGGCGGGAGATAGCACAGCAGTTCTTTGTAAGAATAAACACTGTTTTTGAACAAAAACAGTGTTTATTCTTGGCGGTAATGTACGGATTGGCACAGGGGCCAATCTCCCCCTGCTACCGGTAACAGCGCAATCACAGGCATCTCCTGCAGATCACCTGCAAACCCCCCCAAACTGCAGGGATGTGACTAGTGCGTCCCTGCGGCTCTGGCAGTTGCCACTGCGGACGTCAAGCTCATGTCTGCGCAGCATAAATGGTTAAAGTGGATCCGAGATAAACTTTTACACATTTCATAATTGTGCCCCTTACATATAGTTTATTGGGCATTCCTCAAACCAAATACTTTTTTTTTTTGTTTTAACACCCTAATTCCCTATAAACAAGTTCACCCACAGCCTCTCCATTGCCTAGGCATTCTGAGACCCATGTAGCAAGTGCAACAAACACAATTGCTAACTTCCAGCCAGAGCAATATCCTGCCTCTATCTGGCCAGCAGACGCCAGTCAGCCAATCAGGTGCACTGTCATACACCCTTTGCCTGCTGTACCATACCTAGCAGGAATTACATAGATTAGCATTCAGGTGGGAGGCTTTGGTTGAACTGGTGGTAAAAAAAAAAAAAAAAAACTGCTACCATGGAGACAGCTGGAATTGGAAGAGTGTTTTTGTGCTTCGACAAAGTTTTTTGTTTTTTTTTCAACCATTAACTTTTTTAGCAACAACGTTTTGCCAGGAAGTTATCGTAGAGTAAAAATAGATGAGTTTCCTTTCAAAACGTTCTCCTTTCCTTGTCCAGCGCACTTGTGTGGAGAGCAATTTCAACAAAACACAGAACTTTTTCAGGCGGACAGATTGGCAAGTTACGCATCTGCAGTACAATAGTCTGTACGAAAACAATGTGTCCATTTAAACAATACAAGCGCACAAAACAGGGCGGGTCCACCAGGAAAGGAGCAGCCAGTCAGTCATTCATTTGGTTTCCCTTACATCACACAGCATTATAAATGGAATGCAAGTAACAATTCTCTACCGAGAGCATAGACCTGGCCCACAAACGACATTGGCTCAAATGATTGCAGATAAGCATGGGCAATGCACAGTAATAAAAATGAGGGAATCATTTAACTTGTTCACCACGAAGGGGCTTTTCCCCTTATGGACCAGAGCAATTTTCACATTTCAGTGCTTATATCCCTTTCATTCGCCAATAACTTTATCACTACTTCTCACAACAAAATGATCTATACCTTGGTTTTTTCGCCAACAATTAGGCTTTCTTTTGGTGGTACAATTTCCTAAGAATTATTTGATTCTAACTACATTTTAATGGGAATAATGAGAAAAAAATGAAAAAATCTTTATTTCTCAGTTTTTCGGCCATTATATTTTTTATATAAAACGTGCTACTGTGTATAACACTCTCCCATTTGTCCCGGTTATTTCAACATTTAAAATAACATCCAGTGAACGCGGCATGAGACTTCTATCTACGCACGTGGGACTTAAGATGAAGTCCTGTAGGGTGTAGCTTTCACTAACAGTCCAATTTCTAGCAAAAATAAATTTCGAGCGATTGGTAGTAAATAATCTCTGTTGATGGGCACAGCCAATTACGAACGATTATAAAAACAATCGTCCGATTGAATTTTCTTCTAACCAAAATTTGGATTTTCTAGTTGGTTGTGATAGATAGGAAGCAAATATTGGTTCGTTGATGGTGCAATGAACGATTTCATTTCTGGTCAAGATTTCTGATCGCTCGAACGATTTTTCGCTAGAAATTGGATCGTTAGTGGCCACCTTTAGTTACTCAAGGTTTAGGTAAACCTTATAAGTCTAGTTGTAGAGTCCACAATAGTTCAGGTTATAGGCTAGTAAAAAAGAACACAGATAAAAAGTCAAGGTTACTGTCAACTGTCAGTCATACTATCTCAGAAAAAAACACATATAAGTAGATAAATACTTGCTCTACTTACATAACAGATGTATTGCACTGTCCACGTTTTGATTTTAGTGATTTTTCTACAGTAAAATAAGAGAAAATCACTTTTAGCGTGCTCCCTGTCACCTCCTTTCAACCAAAAAGATGGCTGCCCCCATGAAATCAAACATTTGCCTGTTCTTTTAAAACAGGGTGGATAAGAGATTATATTAATATCACCTAGGAGAAAACTTTGGAGAAAAAGTAAATTGGATCGGACTCTTCGCCTCAAATACATTTAAAGTATCCTAAGCCTGGATTTGGTAAATATACATTAGCCTTCTATAAGGTGGTCCACTAGCCAGCCACCCTATATAATATATTTCTTTCAATTCAAGAATTACAACAAATTTTTCTGATTGATTGTAAAAATCTGACCAATGTACCACAAATGAAAAAAATAATAATTGAAAACTCAGAAAAAAATGTGCTTGGTTCTATAGATTAAGAAATTGACAAATCTCCCCCACACCATTACATTTTCATAAAAATGTATCCGAAAAAATCCTCCTCTCCTGATCGACTTATAGCAAAATTAAAAAAAAGGAAATTTGACCATATTTTTCAAACGAATAAAAAAAAAAACTATGTAATTTGGAAAGTGTGTGTGTGTGTGTTTAGTGTGTTTGTGTGTGTGTGTGTGTGTGTGTATGTGTGGTGTGCATGTGTGTATGGTGTGTGTGTGTAGGTGTGTGTGTGTGCGATGTGTGTGGTGTGTGTGTGCGATGTGCGTGATATGTGCGTGGTGTGTGTGTGTATGGTGTGTGGTGTGTGTGTGTGTGTGGTGTGTGTGTGTGTAGGTGTGTGTTTGGTGTGTGTGTGTGTGTGTGTGTGTGTGTGTGTGTGTGCGATGTGTGTGGTGTGTGTGTGTAGGTGTGTGTGCAATGTGTGTAGTGTGTGGGTGGGTGTATGGTGTGTGTGTGGTGTGTGTGTGTTTGGTGTGTGTGTGTGTGGGTGTAGGTGTGTGTGCGATGTGTGGTGTGTGTAGGTGTAGGTGTCTGTGCGATGTGTGGTGTGTGTAGGTGTAGGTGTAGGTGTCTGTGTGTGTGTGTGTGTCTGTGTCTGTGTGTGTGTGTGTGTGTGTGTCTGTCTGTGTGTGTCTGTCTGTGTGTCTGTCTGTCTGTGTGTCTGTCTGTGTGTGTGTGCTGTAATATTTTTGCTTCGTCCAGAGATATGAACACATTCAGCATCATTGAAAGCTTTCACTAACAGTCCAATTACTAGCAAAAAATCGTTCAGGCGATTGGTAAGTCTGATCGGATTGGTTGTAAATAATCTCTGTTGATGGGCAAAGCCGATTACAAACGATTATAAAAACAATCGTCCGATTGAATTTTCGTCTAACCAAAATTTGGATTTTCTAGTTGGTTGTTATAGATAGGAAGCAAATATTGGTTCGTTGATGGAGTAGTGAACAATTTCATTTCCGGCCACCTTTAGTTAGTCAAGGTTTAGGTAAACCTTATAACTCTAGTTATAGAGTTCACAATAGTTTATGTGTTAGGCTAGTAAAAAGTACACAGATAAAAAGTCAAGGTTACTGTCAGCTGTCAGTCATACTATCTCAGAAAAAAACACATATAAGTAGATAAATACTTGCTCTACTTACATAACATATGTATTGCACTGTCCACGTTTTGATTTTAGTGATTTTTCTACAGTAAAATAAGAGAAAATCACTTTTAGCATTTCCCATTTTAAGTGTGGCTATTTTGAAGCCAATCCTGATGTAATTTCCTCCCTTACTCTCCTCTGTCTGATTGTGTATGCATTGCCCGCCCTCCACTATAGAAAGTGCATTGTCTCAGCATGAGGAATATTGGCCAATCAGAGAAGAACAGAGGTGTGGGAGGGGAAAACAGGCAATCAGGCTGCATTAGTTAAGTCTAAGGGGGAAGTAGAGAAGCAAAAATTGACAACCAGCATGCCCTGCAACTTCCTTTTTTGTGTACCAAAGTTTGTGCGTACCAAATAATATTTAGGTAAACTGGGGAATGATAATTTATCAACAAGAAAAGCTATAGTGATTTTAACTTTTGGATTACCTGGTTAGCATCCTTATTGCTGGTTTACCAGATAAAAATAAAGAATTCATTTTTAATTTTATGCCAAACAGTTACACTTTAAGGTTGTTTTACTGCAAAGGTGAAGGCTCCTCGGGGGCGGGTCTACAGTTAGGGAAGATTTAAAGAGGAACTGTAGTGAAAATAACGTAATGAAGGAAATCGCTTATTTTACAGTATTTATTTAGAAATGATTTAGTCAGTTTTTGCCCATTGTAAATTTTTGCCTCTCCCGAATTTACATTCTAAATTCAATCACAGGTGGTGATGTCTTTAGTCCTGTCAGGAATGTTTGTTTCTCAGAATACTGAAGCCACTAAAAATAATGCCTGGTCTCTCAGAATTCTCTGGGAGGAAAATTCTGCATAGCTAAACAGCCTAGGCTAAGCAACACTGGGAGGGCGGGGCTACATACCAATATACGGCATTATATAGCTATATGAAGTGTTTCTGATTCTGAAACCAGGAACATTACCGTAAAAGTGAATAATTTACTGCATTATACTATATGTCTGTAATGCTGGGGGGGTCATACTTTCTGACCACCCAGCACAACAAGGCTAAGAGATGGATAATGGAAGAGGTTGCACAGGCTGCCCAGAGCAACTGCAGCTCTGGGCTTCCGATATCAAATAAAACACAATGGCTGCGCAGTGCGATGTTGCGCTGCCTTAGTTCGCACTGTGCTGCCTTAGCGATAGCAAGCATTCAGACAGGTACAAGACAGGACTATAGATTGGAGCGTAACTAGTAGCAACCGCAGCTCACAGTCACGTCCACAGACGCAGAGCAAGCAGGCTAACAACAGTCACCAGCAAGCATCCACCCAGGCAAGACTACAGGATAGAAAGTAACTAATAGCAACTGCAGCCTATAGTCACGTTCCCAGAAACTAGAGTAGCAGGAATACTACCAGTCACCAACGTGATGATGGCAGAATCCAAGCTATCAGGATAATGGACTTCACTGATCCACCGCGGATGCAGCGAACGTCCATCAGGCATGGAACTAGGCAATACACAAGAAAAATAACAAACGGCTCAACTAATGGATAAATATATATTAGCAAGTCTGCATATATATTTATCAAGAACTAGCTAAAGCACAAGCAATAAGGTCGCATAGAACTACAATAACAGATCTATACAGAGTAACAAGGTGCCCAGTAGATCAGCGTACTGACTACTATGACGGGCGGGGTATGAAATGGGAGGCAGACTTTTATGCTGGCATCAGCCAATGGATGCAGGTATGCAAATCTCCACACAGCTGAATGGTAATCACTCAATCCTGAGCTGGTTTGATTACCATTTGCTAGCTGGCTGTGAATGCAAAGGACTCCCATAGGAAATACATGCAGTATTATGTAACAACATGCATGCAGGAAATCCAGGGCTATGTGGCCGCAGCTCAGCTGCAACAAGCAATTGGTGGAATGATAACAGCATCCTGCCCAGAACTGCAGAGCGATTGCAAATGACAATGAGACTTATTGCGAATGCACAACCGAATGCAAGCAGATAAGCCAGAACTGTCCATTTGCAGCTCCACTGCAACTGACAGAGTACGCTACAGGAGGGATCCTTACAATGTCACTACAGGGCCTCTTTAAGGAGAATGTTAGCAGAAAAGAGGAAGGTTAGTGTCTGGAAGATACAAAAACAATACAGAAATGGGCTGACAGCAGTGGTATGCACATCAAATTGGTAAAGATAGACAATGATTTATTAATAAAATAATACACAAAAAAGATGCAATAATAACCCTTAAAGTGAACCTGAACAGTGAACACAGAACTTCCTTTCTGCTCTAAAAGATAAGCAACAGCATAATACTCTTCAAAGAACTGCAATAGAGCAGTGATGCCCTGGGAGACATCTCAAGCTCACTCCAACCTTAATTATCACAAATTCTTTCTGTTTTAACCTCCCTGGCGGTAAGCCCGTGCTGAGCACGGGCTATGCCGCGCGGGAGGATTTCTCAGGCCCTGCTGGGCCGATTTGCACACTTTTTTTTTGCAACATGCAGCTAGCACTTTGCTAGCTGCGTGTGCACTCTGATCGCCGCCGCTCCGCGCCGATTAGCCGCCGCCACTCACCGCGCCGCCCCCCCCCCCCCAAACCCCGTGCACTGCCTGAGGGGTTGATCGGGACTCCCAATGACGTCTCGATGACGTCATGCCGCCCGTCGCCATGGCGACGGGGGAAGCCCTCCAGGAAATCCTGTTCTTTGAACGGGATTTCTTGATTGGAGATCGCCGGAGGCGATTGAAGAGGGTGGGGGGATGCCGCTGCACAGCGGCTATCATGTAGCGAGCCCTGGGCTCGCTACATGATTTAAAAAAAAACAAAACTGCACTGCTGCCCCCTGGCGGTTTTTAATAGACCGCCAGGGGGGTTAAGAAAGCAAACTTTTGTTTTTCTTTGCATTTTAGTAAGGGGGATTTTAGGACCATTGTAGTCCCTTACACACTCCAATGAGTTCTGGGTCACCATGAGCTTGCTGGTTGGTCTGTACCTCTCGGTGTTACAAGCCCTACTGCATAGAGCCAAATTAATCTATGCCATGCACTGATGAGGATCAAACAATCCGAAACAGTCTGTATGCATGTTGGATTATTATGGCTCTGTACAAATTAACAAGCTGACACATCATTGCATTCCAGCGGTTCTGGAGGTGTGTTTAGCTTCTAAGGGTAACAAATAATGGTTAATTTGCATATATTCAGCAGTGATGCACTGGGAGACATCTCAAGCTCACTCCAACCTGAATTATCGCAAATTCTTTCTGTTTTAAGAAAGCAAACTTTTGTTTTAGGACCATTGTAGTCCCTTACACACTCCAATGAGTTCAGGGTCACCATGAGCTTGCTGGTTAGTCTGTAACTCTTTAAAGAAATACAGTTTTTGTTACAGCTGATACAAATCCTGCAAAAAAACCTGCATTGTCTCAACTTCCTGCTTTCATGGAAGCAGACATATTGATAACATCCTGTGTTTGAATTACCATTTAGCTGCTCTGCCGTGGCAATCAGCTGACACAGCTAACAAGATTAAAATAATTACAACTTGGAGGAGGAGCAGGAAGAAGATGATTGTTTTTTAGCTTCCAAAAAATTACATTTTTGCTCTTAAACATTAAACACAATGGGAAACAAAATACAAAACATAAAAGACAGGTCAAAGTCACTTGAAGGCATATTTACATTTCACAGAAGCTAATTTGATAATATTGCTGATTCAGTTGCAGGCCAGATTATCAGATTGTCTTGTAATAAAGTAATTGCTGTTCAAACAAAGGGAAAAAAGTGCCTCCCCTCCCCTGCCCCCCCCCCCCCCTCCCCTCCAAGATATTGAACGTGTGTATGAGGCGTAACCTAGTTTGTTAGAAAACGTGAACTCATTGCAGACGATCTGATGAGGATTGTGTCTATTTTCTTTTCTCCTTTCTTTTCAAAAAGTGGAGATATGAAAGGAAGTACCCCTGAATCCCTGGTTATATGTCTAATGGTGAGTACACACTATGAGATTTTCTGGTCGATTTACTGGCAGATCGATTATTTCCTACATGTCCGATTTGCTTTTCGATCGATTTCCAAGCATTTTCCGATAGATTTCCGTGCACTCTAATAGGAAATCGATCGGAAAATGCTCGGAAAACGATAGGAAAGCAAATCGGACATGTTGGAAATAATCGATTTGACCGTAAATCGACCAGAAAATCTCATAGTGTGTACTCCGCATAAGGTTGTCCACAGGAAGGTATTAAAAAGCATACTCAGAAAATGCTCCTGCATATCTTGACTGCAGCTAGAATAACCATAGTGACCAGGGGCGTAACTAGACATCACTGGGCCCCCCTTCGAAACTTTGGATAGGGCCCCCCCCCCCCCCCCGCGAGTACTTTGGATAGGGGCCCCCCACCCCCCTCGCTTTCTGTACAGGAAAACTGAGGGCTAATGTGTTTTCCCCATGCAGAGAAAAACACTTATGGTGGCCATACATGGTACAATAAAAACGTTTGATTATCCCGTTTATTCGATCTAAATGATCGAATCAAATGAAAGTTAAAAATGTTTTTTTTTTTCGATCAAGAAATTTGAACGATTATCCTGTTTTTTCCAGAAAAATCAGATTGGACATGCTGGAAAAATTCGATCTAACGGAATAATCGAACTAAATGATCTAATTAAAACAAATGAAAAATTGTACCATGTATGGCCACCTTTAGACTTAAAGAGACTCCGTAACAAAAATTGCATCCTGTTTTTTATCATCCTACAAGTTCAAAAAGCTATTCTAATGTGTTCTGGCTTACTGCAGCACGTTCTACTATCACCATCTCTGTAATAAATCAACTTATCTCTCTCTTGTCAGACTTGTCGGCCTGTGTCTGGAAGGCTGCCAAGTTCTTCAGTGTTGTGGTTCTGCTATGAACTCCCCATCCAGGCCCCTCTCTGCACACTGCCTGTGTGATATTTAGGATTAGAGCAGCTTCTCTCTTCTCTCTTATCTTTTCCAAGCTGGATAAATCGTCCTCTGAGCTGGCTGGGCTTTCACATACTGAAGAATTACAGACAAGGGCAAAGCTGTTTGCAGGAAGAAACAAGCAGCCTGAAACTTCAGTGTATGAGAACAGGGGGAAAGAAACACACAAATGATCTCTTGAGATTCAAAAGAAAGGCTGTATACAGCCTGATTGTGTATGGATGTATTTTCTATGTGTGGACATACTGTACATCAACCTACTTCCTGTTTTGGTGGCCATTTTGTTTGTTTACAAACAAACTTTTTAAAACTGTTTTTAACCACTTTTAATGTGGCGAGGAGCGGCGAAATTGTGTCAGAGGGTAATAGGAGATGTCCCCTAACGCACTGGTATGTTTACTTTTGTGCGATTTTAACAATACAGATTCTCTTTAAAGGATATGTCAGGCAATCTATGCTAGCCTCAGATCTACTTACCCGGGGCTTCCTCCAGGCCCTTGCAGCCGACAAGGACTTGTCGCAGCTCTGTTCCCAGTACATACACATACATACACACACACAGCCTTAATATTTTACTACATGAGATGAGAGCACATGCTGTATAGAGGAACAACAATGACATACTAAAGATAAGATATATTCACTAACTTTAGCAAAGCAATCAGAATGTCATTGATTGATACTGTTATTACAGGATCTGGGAGTCCAAGGAAGACAACAAGCTCTCAATGAGGCAGCAACAGTCAGACATCAATCTTTCCTATTCCACTGTGTCCAGTAATCAGACACCATAAGGTCACTACAGTGTGTGTGTGCGTGTGTGTCTTCTGAGAGACAGTCTACAACTTTTTTTTCCAACTGTGACTCCTTTGTTTGTTATGTTGTACATGAAGTCATCAGAACTGCTGCAGTGTGAGACAGATGTTTTTTTTTTTTACGAACCCTAGGGAGCAGGGACAGTGTACAAATATAAAGTGTGTATGATTCCTTATCTGTGTAGTGGACACATGCAGTCAATATAACAATGGTATGAGAGTAGCTAAGTGCCCATAGCTGTCAGTCTCTCAAACTTTTCCCCCCACGGGGCCCCCTGAGGCGTCTGGGCCCCCCTGCGGAGGCATCCCTTGCGGGGTCTATGGTTACGCCCCTGATAGTGACTAGATGGAAGAAAACACATCCTCCAACAGTTCAGGAAGTAGTTCAAAAAATTAAATGTCAGGGTTATGGAACACTCAAGTACAGAGTGTACTTGAGTGTGCGCATTCAAAAATGAATAGACCAGCTTGGCTAAACTAATGAACCGATAAACACGAGAAAAGGAGCCTTTTCTTGTATTTACAGGGTTATGGAACAGCTCATGGCTGAGACTCGTGAGCGATCGGAACGTTTTACAAAAATTTGGGACCTCTGGGATATAAACTGTGAGAATTCTTTCGGATAACTTCACATTGAGGTACCATCATGGAAGGAGGGGCATATTATTACCATATAGCAGTTGGTAGAGAGGATCAGCACGCTCTCTTTTCTTTTCTCTAATTTTTCTTGTTTCACTTCATTTTCTTTCTTGTGTTTTATTTTTCTTTTCTTTGTTTTCCCCTGTCTTACTGTAGGTTTACGGTATAAGAAACAGGTTCTCTGTGATGGTGGATGTTGATGTTTATATTACTAACTCTATTATGTTTATAAGTCCTAGCGGATTCAGAATTAAGTAAAGGTACATACTCTCCTCACGATGCAGGAAGATGGATCCAGCGACGCCTCCGTGCCGACGAGCGCTCTCCCGATCCATTTCCCTTCATCTCCCTTCACCTTCATCTTCCATCCTCCAAAGTTACACGATGGGCACGAACAAGACTTCCATCAATCGTGGGACTTTGCGTGGGAGTCGTCCGAGGATCTTAAAGATCCTATCCGCTGTGATGGTTGTTACTGTCATGCGACGCTAAGTAGTGTTGGGCGAACAGTGTTCGCCACTGTTCGGGTTCTGCAGAACATCACCCTGTTCGGGTGATGTTCGAGTTCGGCCGAACACCTAATGGTGTTCGGCCAAACTGTTCGGGTTCGCCCGAACTGCTCAATGGCCGGCCGAACAGGGCCCCTGTTCGGCCGAATACGGCCCCCCTATGGGGTCGCAGGCATAAGGGGGGAGCATGCCCCGATCGCGGGGGGGGGGTCGGAAATTCCCCCCACCCCCTCCGCTAGCGCTCCCCCCTCTGCCCGCTTCCCCATAAAAAAAGTTTAATGCAAGTTAAATAGTACCGGTGGCTGGCAGTGGAGTGAGGAGGAGGAGTCAGAGTAGGAGAGTGACGCGTTGAGGCCGGGCAGCGGGCGGTTCAGCGGTAGTACCCTTGTGGTACTTCCGCCCTTTCTCTGACCTCACGTCCTCTACGTGATGACGCATACGAGGGTACGCGTGACGCGTACCCTCATATGCAGAGGACGTGAGGTCAGAGAAAGGGCGGAAGTACCACAAGGGTACTACCGCTGAACCGCCCGCTGCCCGGCCTCAACGTGTCACTCTCTTACTCGGACTCCTCCTCCTCACTCCACTGCCAGCCACCGGTACTATTTAACTTGCATTAAACTTTTTTTTATGGGGAAGCGGGCAGAGGGGGGAGCGCTAGCGGAGGGGGTGGGGGGAATTTCCGACCCCCCCCCCCCCGCGATCGGGGCATGCTCTCCCCTTATGCCTGCGACCCCATAGGGCCCCCAAAATGGGCATGTTCGGGGGTCCCATAGACTTCCATTGAGTTCAGGGTTCGGGCCGAACATGCCGAACATCCAGGTGTTCGCCCAACACTAACGCTAAGCAACGTTCGCGTAATCGTGTGCCTGTCCCCACCTCACAAGGTTGTGAGAATGACAGCTCATCATTCAAAAAATTGCTATAAAGTAAACAAGCCTCGCCCACAGCTCCTCTACCACCTAGGCATTCTGAGTCCCATGGAGCAAGTGCTCATGGGAGCTCAGTCTGGAGAGGTGGAGGCTTTTCCCGAAGGAGGAGGAGGCATTACCAGTCAGAGATTTCAGAGGCAAGGGGGCGGAGAAGGGAGGAGAAAGGAGTGGAGTTTTCACAGGCTGAGGGGTGGAGATGCAGAGCAGCTTGCCTGTGTGTAATCATGACAATCAGAATATGCATTCTCTCATTGTATCACAAGAATCAATAATCATAAATAATCATATACTGTTGAAGCTGTTTGCAGCTAGATTTGCTGTGTAAACCATCTAAACTTTAGATAAGATATATAGACAAGTTACTTGTTATAGTTAGTTTTTCATCTCGGATCCGCTTTAATACTGAGAGTACCTCTGGCTATCTAATGCTAAAGAACACCTGTACCTATGAGAAATAAGGGAGAAGTGACAGCGGGGACAGCCAGGACACTTGCGGAGTGGTTCGTTGGAAGTTTGTACATTCATGGAGGGCGGGGTCTAAGGTGCCAGGATATCTGTGCCTATAGGCTCCTGTGACGTACTGTAAATCCAGGCTTAATGGGAGGAATCATTTTTACACGACAAATTAAACTTTAGGTATTGCCACTTCGGCTGATGTTTTGGGACAAGTCGCCCGGAACAGAATGTATCTAGTTCTTAAAGGGGCACTATGGCGAAAATTTTTAAAATTTAATATATGTGCAAACATAAACCAATTAAGAAGTACTTTTTTTCCAGAGTAAAATGAGCCATAAATTACTCTTCTCCTATGTTGCTGTCATTTACAGTAGGTAGTAGAAATCTGACAGAAGCGGCAGATTTTGGACTAGTCCATCTCTTCATCGGGGGATTCTCAGGGATTTATTTATGTTCAGAAGCACTTAGTGAATGGCAGTTGCTCTGTCCAACTGCCAAAAAACTGTGCAGCGAGCAGGGAAGCTGGCCAGCATCTTTGTTTAAATCCGTTTTAGGTAATATCTTTATAAAGAATAAAAGCTGGGATTCTGGGAATACCTTATGAAGAGATGGACTAGTCCAAAACCTGTCCGATTTCTACTACCTACTGTGAGTGACAGCAACACAGGAGAAAGTAATTAATGGTTCATTTTACTCATTTATTTGTCTAAGTTTGCACATATTTTAAATTTTACAATTTTTCGCCATAGTGCCCCTTCAATAACTAAAAGTCTCTCTCGGAGTGCAGAATTTGTCATTTGTCAACACCTACATTTTTTTCTCCGCTGCATGTTTACAATGCGTTCCTTTATGTTATCAGAGTGGGCAGAAGTATGAAAAAAATACCCTGAGTCACTTCGAGGAAATGCACTATTTAAAATATGTTCCTGCGTGGGATAAAATGAACGCACAGGCCAGCCCCATGCTGATATTAATCTGTTTATTCCTGGACCAGAGGCAGGACTTGAGTACGCAACCAAAATTCAGTATAATAATATTCATGTAGGTTCCGCTTGCTTCTGTTGTACAGCGAGGGCTTAGCGGCCGTTTCACTCAGGAAACTTAGCTAGGTGAGATAAAGAGATACCCACAGGACAGAAACTTCAGTTTGTGGTGTTGGAGAGAGAGACAGGAGACAGAATACTGGTAGAGGATGTTACACAACTATAAACAGAAGCGCTGCTTGCTCCACTCATCGCTGTGGTGAGTCCGTCACCACAACACTCGCTACAGACGTGTAGCCTGACGGCGGAAAGGGTCAACTCTGCCTTAAAGAAGCAAAAAGGTTCCCCTGTTCAAACTGCCACCAAGCAGAGGCGGGACAAGGTCCTCCAGCACCCAAGGCTGAGACACCAAAGTGCGCCCCTCCATCCCTGCCACCCCAGCCGTCACACACTGATTGCTATTAGACTAAGAGGCGCCCCAGGGCCCACAACCTCCCCAACACCTTAATATCTAGTTATCTGGCTTGCAGTCACTGC
Organism: Hyperolius riggenbachi; assembly: GCF_040937935.1. NCBI lineage: Eukaryota > Metazoa > Chordata > Amphibia > Anura > Hyperoliidae > Hyperolius > Hyperolius riggenbachi. The sequence continues at coordinate 22,601,779 of NC_090654.1, forward strand.
CATGTATCTCCTTTTCTTATTTCTTTCTGCTTCAAACACAATTAGGAATGACAGCTGAATGAATTCTGCGCCCTCTCCTACACTGCGCCCTGAGGCTGGAGCCTCTCCAGCCTATGCCTCGGCCCGGTCCTGCCACCAAGTCCCTTATTCAATTCACTTTTTATCCTGAGTTTTCTCCAAGTTGATATTTTTACAATCTGTCATAAAATGCCTTTTAAAAAGAGACCCTGTATCAAAAAAAAAAAGTCCCCTGGAGGGTACTCACCTCGGGAGGGGGGAGCCTCAGGGTCCCAATTAGGCTTTTCCCCTATCCCTGTAGCAATTCAGCGCTGGCTCCCGAAGTGTCCCGCAATCCTGGCTCGACAAGCCTGACTGGCTTGATATATTCACCTTCCCTGGCTCCAGCGGGGGCGCTGTTGCAATTCTCAGCACGGAAATAGACGGAAATAGACGATCTGTCGGGTCCGCTCTACTGTGCAGGCACAGGGGACTTGCACCTGCGCAGTAGAGCGGCCCGACAGCGATCAGCTATTTCCGCCTATCTCCGAGCGGAGAGCCGATACCGCGCCTGCGCTAGTGCCGGGAAGGTAAATATTTACATCCCTGCTGTTCGGAGGGGCACAGCGGGACCACCGTGGGACACAGGAGGACGGGGGCAGCCTCGATAGGATCCGGAGGCTTCCCCCACCCGAGGTGGGTACCCCCAGGGGAACTTCTTTTAGTTACAGGTTTTCTTTAAGCCACCAAGAGGCAAGAAAGTACACCGAATAATTTTGACAGTACTTTTCACCTACGTTTGGTATGTTTTCCATTACAAAGTGCTGAAAAGTTATTTTAAACAGATGATTAAAAATTATCTCCTAGGAGAAAACGTGGGAGAAAAGGTTAATTGCATATGGGCCCAAGTCCCTTATTCAAATTGCTTTTTCTCCTGAGTTATATCCTAAGTAATATTTTCAAACTTACGTTTTAAATCACCAGCAAGCAAGAAAATGCTTAAAGTAGTTTTGATAGTACTTTTTCACCTACTTTTTGGTATTTTTTCAATTGCATTGTGTTAAAAAGTTACTCTAAATAGAAGATGAATAATTATGTCCTAAGACAGAGGCCAGGCCAGATTTATCAAAGCATTAGCGACAGTTTTTTCTTCTTAAACTGTTCTAACCAACAGAGGAACTGTTCTGCATGATAAAAAGAAACCTACTTAATAGCAGCAGTTTACCGTGGATTTCTAGAGCTGCACTACAGTTAAGAAAAGTGCAAATCCATCCCTAAACTGCTGCAGATTAAAGAGAACCCGAGGTGGGTTTGAAGAATATTATCTGCATACAGAGGCTGGATCTGCCTATACAGCCCAGCCTCTGTTGCTATCCCAAACCCCCCTAAGGTCCCCCTGCACTCTGCAATCCCTCATAAATCACAGCCACTCTGCTGACAAACAGCTTGTCAGAGCTGGCTGTGTTTATCTCTATAGTGTCAGTCTGCTGCTCTCCCTGCCTCCTGCAGAACTCCAGTCCCCGCCTACATCCCTTCCCTCCCTGCTGATTGGAGGGAAGGGATGGGGGCAGGGACCGGAGCTATGCAGGAGGCGGGGGAGCAGCTGAGACTGACACTACAGATGTAAACACAGCCTCACAGCATGGCTGTGATTTATGAGGGATTGCAGAGTGCAGGGGGACCTTAGTGGGGTTTGGGATAGCAACAGAGGCTGGCTGTATAGGCAGATCCAGCCTCTGTATGCAGATAACATTCTTTAAAGAGACACTGAAGCGAAAAAAAAACTATGATATTATGATTTATATGTGTAGTACAGCTAAGAAATAAAACATTAAGATCAGATACATCAGTCTAATTGCTTCCAGTACAGGAAGAGTTAAGAAACTCCAGCTGTTATCTCTATACAAAAAAGCCATTATCTTTACGACTTTCAAAGTCGTGGAGAGGGCCGTTTTCTGACTTTTATTATCTCAACTGTTAGTTAACTATTTACTTTTCCTCTGGCAGAGGAGAGGTCATTAGTTCACAGACTGCTCTGAAAGAATCATTTTGAATGCTGAGTGTTGTGTAATCTGCACATATTATAGAATGATGCAATGTTAGAAAGAACACTATATACCTGAAAATAAAAATATGAGAATATTTTCTTTGCTGCTAATCTTCTAGTAATTATTCATAGTACACAACCAATTCATTATATCATATATTTTTTTTCGCTTCAGTGTCTCTTTAAACACACCTCGGGTTCTCTTTAAGAAGTGCTTAATAGCAGTTCTACAGATAGTGCAGCAGTGCAGGATATAAATGATTTGTGAAGTGCTCCTCCCCCCTGCTGCCTGGTGTCCTGTGAAGCTGTGCTGGGCATTGGTGCAATACAGCAGATGTATTGGTTACCTCAGCAACAGCAATTCCCCACACTGCACTACCTGAGAGACCTTCCTAATTCCTCCTCTTTCTAACAGTTTAAAAAGGAATCAGCACTATTTAGTGATTTCTTAAGATGTCTGAGACAGTTCTGCACGGATTTCTAAAAACCTACTAATATTTTGTTTCAGACACTCTTTATAAATGTCCCCCAGTGTTTCTGAAACCTGTCCTCGTGGCACCCCAGCGGTGCTTATTTTGCAGGCATCCTCACCTATGCACAGGTGGGGTAATTAGTGTCTCAGTTACATGGAATCCACCTAGCCTGAGACACTTATTACCCCACCTGTGCATAGGTGAGGTTGTCTGCAAAACATGCACCATTGGGGAGTCACAAGGACAAGTTTGAGAAACACGGGCCTTGGAGAAAACGCAGGAGAGAAAGTTAATAGCGTATGGGCCCAAGTCCCTTATTCAATTCACCTTTTCTCCTAGGGGATCATTTTTCATCTTTTGTTCAATATAACTTTTCAGTACTCCGCAACTGAAAAGTACCGACAAGTAGGTGAAAATGTATTGACACAATTATTCGGAGTATTTTGTTGCTTGCTGGTGGCTCAATAGGCATTTTATTGATTAGGTGTGAAAATATACCCTATGAGAAAAAGTGAATTGAATAAAGGTGCGTACACACGTCGGATTTTTCCAAACGACCGGTCGTTTGGACGTCTGAACATCCGGTTGTTTGGACGTCAAATTGGGCGTGTGTACAAACGGTCGGTCAGCTGATAAGACTAGATTTGAACAATCCGCCAAGAGGATCCGTCACAACCAGTCTTATCAGCTGAATGACCGTTTGTACACACGCCCGGTTTGATGTCCAAGCGAACGGTCATTTGGAAAAATCTGACATGTGTAAGTACCTTAACCTGTTGCCGACTGCTCCATGCCAATTGGCGTGAGCTGTGCGGCAGCCCCAGGACCGCTCCACGCCCACTGGCGTGCGTGAACGGCTGTCTATGGGGCTAGCAGGAGATCGCGCGCAGGCTGCGTGTGCATCTCCTGCTCGGGGGGTGGAGCTCCGCCCCGCCTTCAGTGTAGTGTTGGGCGAACAGTGTTCGCCACTGTTCGGGTTCTGCAGAACATCATCCTGTTCGGGTGATGTTCGAGTTCGGCCGAACACCTGGCGGTGTTCGGCCAAACTGTTCGGGTTCGCCCGAACTGCTGAATGCCCGGCCGAACAGGGCCCTGTTCGGCCGAATACGGCCCCCCTATGGGGTCGCAGGCATAAGGGGGGAGCATGCCCCGATCGCGGGGGGGGGGGTCGGAAATTCCCCCCACCCCCTCCGCTAGCGCTCCCCCCTCTGCCCGCTTCCCCATACAAAAGTTTGACGAAAGTAAAATAGTACCGTGGTGGTGGCTGGCTGCTGCACTGGCTGGCTGGCACTATGAAGTGACTGAGGAGGAGGAGTCGGAGTAGGACGCGTTGAGGGAGGCCGGGCAGTGGGCGGTTCAGCGGTAGTACCCTTGTGGTACTTCCGCCCTTTCTCTGACCTCACGTCCTCTGCGTGATGACGCATACGAGGGTACGCGTAACGCGTACCCTCGTATGCAGAGGACGTGAGGTCAGAGAAAGGGCGGAAGTACCACAAGGGTACTACCGCTGAACTGCCCGCTGCCCGGCCTCCCTCAACGCGTCCTACTCCTCCTCCTCCTCCTCAGTCACTTCATAGTGCCAGCCAGCCACTGCAGCAGCCAGCCACCACCACCGGTACTATTTTACTTTCGTCAAACTTTTGTATGGGGAAGCGGGCAGAGGGGGAGCGCTAGCGGAGGGGGTGGGGGGAATTTCCAACCCCCCCGCGATCGGGGAATGCTCCCCCCTTATGCCTGCGACCCCATAGGGCCCCCAAAAGTGGGATGTTCGGGGAGTTCGGGGTTCGGCCCGAACATGCCGAACATCGCGGCCATGTTCGGCGAACGTTCCCGAACCCGAACATCCAGGTGTTCGCCCAACACTACTTCAGTCTCCGAGCGGGACACAAGGAAGCGATCCGCTATGATAGGCTGAAGCCTATCACAGCCGATCACGCTGATAGGCTGGCGGGGGGGGGGGGGGGGGAAGGAGGGAGGGTTATAAAGTTAATAAAAAAGCAGGATTTTATTGAAAAATAATATAAATATAATAAAAAAAAACACTTGGGGGGGGGGCGATCAAACCCCACCAGCAGAAAGCTTTTTTGGTTGGGAGAAAAGGGGGGGGGGGGGGGAATCACTTGTGTGCTGTGTTGTACGGCCCTGCAGCTTGGCCTTAAAGCTGCAGTGGCCTATTTAACTAAAGATGGCCTGGTCAATAGGGGGGGTTAACACTGCGGTCCTCAAGTGGGCCCAAGTCTGCCAAAAATACTTGTCTCTGAAATGAATAGATAACATATTAGCTAAGCTTCTTGGAAACCATATGGTATCCACAGCAGTCTTTTATGCAGCACAATTGTCAAACAACTTTTGTTGTGAAACAAGTTGAAACAACTAAAAAAAGTATTTTGCTATTGTTCAAACAAGGAGTTTTGATTTAGGATGATACCATTTATTGGCTAACTTAGAGATGTTCTATTGCTATTGTTCAAAAAGCTGATAAGAAGTCAATCCAACTGTCGGCAGCTAACAACCCCTGAAGACATAATGGTAGTTGCCGGCATTGCCAAACCAAAATTTGTGAGCGTTCAAATGTATGATTTACATTACATTCCCACCAGAGATAATATCCCAGGTGTAGCACCTAATGTATCACATGATCATGTGTACAAGCATCGTATGACGCCAAACGGCCGTTGTGCTGCACTGGACCCATCTGCACCCACCTAGAGGCTCTCCTACCTCTCTTGTTTTACCGGACGCCACTCAGGCATCAAGTGTTTCTTGTATCATCAGCTGTTATATAAGAAACCCAGCTTTGGATGATGCCCAATTGCTTGTTTGTTCTTTGCTTCCTTGAAGTTGATCGTTTTTTTTTCCACAGTCAACACATCCCGGGGAGAGACAAAGCTGCAGATGGCAAGAGGGTGAGTGAGTCCCGATACATTTTTTTTGCTGCCTGCTGTTTCACAATAGACCAGATCCCCCAATTACTGTTTTTCGGAATATACAGTACAGACCCCAAAAGTTTGGACACAGCTTCTCATTCAAAGAGTTTTTTATTTTCATGACTATGAACATTATAGATTCACACTGAAGGCATCCAAACTATGAATTAACACATGTGGAAGTATAGTACATAACCAAAAAGTGTGAAACAACTGAAAATATGTCATATTCTAGGTTCTTCAAAGTAGCCACCTTTTGCTTTGATTACTGCTTTGCACACTCTTGGCATTCTCTTGGTGAGCTTCAAGAGGTAGTCACCTGAAATGGTTTTCACTTCACAGGTGTGCCCTGTCAGGTTTAATAATTGGGATTTCTTGCCTTATAAATGGGGTTGAGACCATCAGTTGTGTTGTGGAGAAGTCAGGTGGATACACAGCCGATAGTCCTACTGAATAGACTGTTAGAATTTGTATTATGGCAAGAAAAAAACAGCTAAATAAAGAAAAATGAGTGGCCATCATTACATTAAGAAATGAAGGTCCCCAAGTGCAGTCTCAAAAAACCATCAAACGCTACAAAGAAACTGGCTCACATGTGGACCGCCCCAGGAAAGGAAGACCATGAGTCACCTCTGCTGTGGAGGATAAGTTCATCCGAGTCACCAGCCTCATAAATCGCAGGTTAACAGCAGCTCAGATTAGAGACCAGGTCAATGCCACACAGAGTTCTAGCGGCAGACACATCTCTAGAACAACTGTTAAGAGGAGACTGTGTGAATCAGGCCTTCATGGTAGAATATCTGCTAGGAAACCACTGCTAAGGACAGGCAACAAGCAGAAGAGACTTGTTTGGGCTAAAGAGACACTGAAGCGAAAAAAAAATGATGATATTATGATTTGTATGTGTAGTACAGCTAAGAAAAAAAACATTAAGATCAGAAACATCCGTCTAATTGTTTCCAGTACAGGAAGAGTTGAGAAACTCCAGTTGTTATCTTTATGCAAAAAAGCCATTAAGCTCTCCGACTAACTTAGTCGTGGAGAGGGCTGTTATCTGACTTTTATTATCTCAACTGTAATTGAACTGTTTACTTTTCCTCTGCTAGAGGAGAGGTCATTACTTTACAGACTGCTCTGAAAGACTCATTTTGAATGCTGAATGTTGTGTAATCTGCACATATTATAGAGTGATGCAATGTTAGAAAAAATACTATATACCTGAAAATAAAAATATGAGAATATTTTCTTTGCTGCTAATCTTCTAGTAATTATTCATAGTACACAACCAATTCATTATATCATATATTTTTTTTTCGCTTCAGTGTCTCTTTAAGAACACAAGAAATGGACATTAGACCAGTGGAAATCTGTGCTTTGGTCTGATGAGTCCAAATTTGAGATTTTTGGTTCCAACCACCGTGTCTTTGTGTGATACAGAAATGGTGAACGGAGGGTCTCTCCATGCCTGGTTCCCACTGTGAAGCATTGAGGAGGAGGTGTAATGGTGTGGGGGTGCTTTGCTGGTGACACTGTTGGGGATTTATTAAAAATTGAAGGCATACTGAACCAGCATGGCTACCACAGCATCTTGCAGCGGCATGCTATTCCATCCGGTTTGCGTTTAGTTGGACCATCATTTATTTTTCAACGGGACAACGACCCCAAACACACCTCCAGGCAATGTAAGGGCTATTTGACCAGGAAGGAGAGTGATGGGGTGCTGTGCCAGATCACCTGGCCTCCACAGTCACCAGACCTGAACCCAATCGAGATGGTTTGGGGTGAGCTGGACCGCAGCGTGAAGGCAAAAGGGCCAACAAGTGCTAAGTATCTCTGGGAACTCCTTCAAGCCTGTTGGAAGACCATTTCAGGTGACTACCTCTTGAAGCTCATCAAGAGAATGCCAAGAGTGTGCAAAGCAGTAATCAAAGCAAAAGGTGGCTACTTTGAAGAACCTAGAATATGACATTTTTTCAGTTGTTTTACGCTTTTTGGTTATGTACTATACTTCCACATGTGTTAATTCATAGTTTGGATGCCTTCAGTGTGAATCTACAATGTTCATAGTGATGAAAATAAAGAAAACTCTTTGAATGAGAAGGTATGTCCAAACTTTTGGGGTCCGTACTGTAAGACGCTCCAGAAAATAGGACAAACCTAGGTTTAGAGGTAAAAAAACGGAGAAAAAATATACTAAACCTGATGCGTCAATAATGCTTGAGCGTCTTGTAGATGTTTTCCCCAATTATTGTCCTCCTGTGTCCCCATGTGTCCTACTCTGTCTCCTTCTGTCCACCATGTGTCTCCTTCTGTCCATCATGTGTCCCCTTCTGTCCCCCTTTGCTCCCCCTGTGTGTCCCCTCCGGTCCCCCTGTGTCCCCTCCTGTTCTCCTGTGTCCCTTCCTGTTCCCCTGTGTGGTCCTCCAGTCACCCTGCTTCCCTCCTGTTCCCCTGTGTAGTCCTGCAGTCCGTAACCCCACCCTCCCCCGGGTCTCCGGGGGACAAGGCAAGGAGTCCCCGACGGCTCTGCGGTTCTTATCGGTGGGCAATTGTAAGTTGGTGACTCCCTTTCTTTGGAATATAGGACGCAGGGACTTTTTCAACCAATTGTTTTGGGAGAAAAGTGCATCTTATCAAAAAATACGGTTATTGGCTTGCACATACAGAATAGAACAAATGATGTGAAAGCTCAACATCACAAGAAATGAACACGAAAGCGGTGCTTTCACTTTATGCTCACGGCGGTGCTGATCTATACCATGAAAGACGTAAAGGTATCCCCAGGGAAGCACCCTCGGGAAAACACATCTTGAAGCCAGACACAACATGAGTCAGATAAGATGGTGTGTGCTGGAGGAGAGACTGGGGCCACTGGGGACTCCACCAAGCTGTCACTGAGATGGGAAGCCTACTAGACTGGCCAACTGAGAGCTGGGAAATGGCTTAATGAGTAGTATTAGAAGGTTATTCCTTTGTGGGCTTTTAGCAACATCCATCTTGTTGTAATGGGAAGTTAGACACTTACCTTGGTGGTTGGAAGCCTCTGGATGGTCCACATTGTGGAGTACATAGTCATGTCACTGACTGTCCTCAGAGGAGCTCACAATCTAATCCTACCATAGTCATAGTCTAATGTCCTACCATATTATTATTATGTATTTATATAGCACTGACATCTTCTGCAGCACATTACAGCGTACATAGTCATGTCACTGACTGTCCTCAGAGGAGCTCACACTCTAATCCTACCATAGTCATAGTCTAATGTCCTACCATATTATTATTATGTATTTATATAGCACTTACATCTCCTGCAGCACATTACAGAGTACATAGTCATGCCACTGACTGTCCTCAGAGAAGCTCACAATCTAATCTTACCATAGTCATAGTCTAATGTCCTAACATATTATTATGTATGTACTTATATAGCACTGACATCTTCTGCAGCACATTACAGAGTACATAGTCATGTCACTGACTGTCCTCAGAGGAGCTCACACTCTAATCCTACCTTAGTCATCGTCTAATGTCCTACCATATTATTATTATGTATTTATATAGCACTTACATCTCCTGCAGCACATTACAGAGTACATAGTCATGTCACTGACTGTCCTCAGAGGAACTCACAATCTAATCCTACCATAGTCATAGTCTAATGTCCTGCCATATTATTATTATGTATTTATATAGCACTGACCTCTTCTGCAGCACTTTACAGAGTACATAGTCATGTCACTGACTGTCCTCAGAGGAGCTCACAATCTAATCCTACTGTAGTCATAGTCTAATGTCCCGTCATATTATTAATTGTGAGATTCTAACCTTGTTAGAGGGAAGCCTCTAGATCCTCAGAGAAACTCACAATCGAATCCTACCATAGTCAGTTATCGTGTTATGTTCCTACTGCAGTCCAGGGGTGTAGCAATAGCCCCTGCAAGGGATGCAGCTGCAGGGGGGCCATTAGGGGGAGATGTCTGAGAGGGGGGGCCCTAGATCAGGGGGACCTCCATGGCCATTTTTAAGGGCAAGAGAGGGGCGCAGTGCAGGAAGGGGGAACAGCAGGCACATACAGCAGCGGAGAGGGGGGCCCGACTCCCCCTCCATCACCTGAGGCTTCCATCAGTGCTCCCCCCCCTCCACCAATGACAGCTGGGGAGGGCCCATCCAAAGTTTTGCAGGGGGGCCAAGGAATTTGTAGTTACGCCCCTGCTGCAGTCTAACACCAATTTTTTATTTTTTTTTTATCTGCGTGTTTTTAAGGTGTGGCAGGAAAGCTGAATACGCAGAGGAAACCCACGCTAGCATAAGGAGCATATACCAACTCTGTGCAGATTTCAAACTGTGTGTGGATTTCACACACATATGATGTGGCCTAGGTGTGTTTTTTCACACACACAGTAGTGGTCACTCAGTATCCTATGACAAGGCAGTACACTCACAGGGCCAGATTTATCAAAGCATTACCGACAGTTTTTTCTTCTTAAATAGTTCTAACCAGCAGGAGGAACAGTTCTGCATGATAATAAGAACATTCCTAAAGTCTACTTAATAGCGGCGGTTTAGCATGGGTTTCTAGAGCGGCACTACAGATAAGAAAAGTGAAAATCCATTCCTAAACTGTCACCAATTAAGAAGTGCTCAATAGCAGTTCTACAGATAGTGCAGTAGAGCAGGCCAGGCATGATTTGTGAAGGGCTCCTCCCCCTGCGGCCAGGTGTCCTGTGAAGTTGTTCTTTGCTTAATCCCTCCAGTTCTGGACATTGATGCAATACAGCAGATGTATTGGTTACCTCAGCAACAGCCCTCCTATTTTACAACAGTTTTAGAAAGAAACTGCGCCGTCTAGTGATTTCTTAAGATGTCTGAGACAGTTCTGCACTGATTGCTAAAAACCCATCAATATTTTGTCTCAGACATTCTTGATAAATGTCCCACACAGGGCCGGTTCTAGGCTTTTTGCTGCCTTAGGCAAACTTGTGATGATGCGCCCCCCCCCCCCCACCCCCACCCGATTTAGAATAATTGCACAGCATCTGACAATTTGCTTTGCTTCATTTAATGTTCTCACATGACATGCTGCAGCTCAACACAACAGCACACTGGTTGGTTTTTTTCTAAAACTGTTCTAACCAGCAGAGGAACTGTTCTGTATGATAGTAAGGAACTTCTCAAATCCTACCTAATACCGGCAGTTTAGCATGGATTTCTAGAGCTACACTACAGTAAAGAAAAGTGTAAATCCGTCCCTAAACTGCTGCAGATTTAGAAGTGCTTCATAGCAGTTCTCCAGATAGTGCCGCAGTGCAGGCTAGGCATGATTTGTAAAGGGCTCCTTCCCCCTCACTCAGAGCCTGCTGACAGCAGATGTGTTGGTTACCTCAGCAACAGCAATTTCCCTCACACACTGCACTGCCTGAGAGACCTTCCTAACTCCTCCTCTTCCTAACAGTTTAAGAAGGAATCTGCACTAGCTAGTGATTTCTTAGGATGTCTGAGACAGTCCTGCACGGATTTCTAAAAACCTACTAATATTTTGTCTCAGACACTCTGGATAAATGTCCCACTGTTGAGTCTCGTTCTCTTCCTACTCTGTCTACATGCTGTTAGTGTAAACACAGTAGAAAAATGCTGCCACTGTAATCTCTACCGCCTCATGCAAATGTTTCACCTTGATTCATGAGAGAACCGGCCCTGTACACTAAGCATTCTGTGACACTTAATTGACCACTAGCAGGAAAAAAAATGTAAAATACATGTATACACAACCATATAAGATGTATATTTCTCCCAGAGCAAAATACACTACAAATTACGATTTCCTATATTGCTGTCACTTACAGTAGGTAGTTAAAATCTGGCAGATCTACCAGGTTTTGGACTAGTCCATGTGCTCATGGGAGATTCTCAGCATTTCCCTTATTCCTTACAACAGCACTCCCTGAAAAGAATCTATACATAGACGCCAGCCTCCTTAGCACTTGCACACAATTTTAGCAGTTGTTCTTAGCAGCTTCCATTTAGTAAGTGTTTTTGAAAATTAAAGGGAACCTGAGAGGGATATGGATGTTTCCTGTTAAACAATACCAGTTGCCTGGCAGGCCTGCTGATCTCTTTGGCTGCAGTAGTGGCTGAATCACACACCTGAAACAAGCATGCAGCTAATCCAGTCTGACTTCAGTCAGAGCACCTGATCTGCATGCTTGTTGAGGGGCTGTGGCTAAAAGTAATAGAGACACAGGATCAGCAGGAGAGTCAGGCAACTGGTATTACTGTAAAAGGAAAAATCCATATCCTTCTTAGTTTAGGTTCCCTTTAAAGAGCCCTTAGAACCCACGTGTGTATTTGTACTAGTCCAAAATGAGTCAGATTTTTACCACCTACTGTAGGTCACAGCAATATAGCATAGCAGGTAAAAGTAATGTACAGTACATTTTACTCTGGTACTTTACATATCTATGCACACACACGTATTTGAAATTTCACAGTTTTTCACAATAATGGCCTTTTAATCTCCTTCGACATATGCTGGCTAAGTGGCCGTACACTCTGACGTTTGTGGTAGATAAGGAAAATGTCTTGTCACTATCTGTCCCTCAGAGCGGCTCACAAACAATAATATCCTATGTACTCTGTAAAGTGCTGCATGGTGGTGTAGTGGATAGCACCAGGGCCGGCCCGCTCATGAGGCGGGGTGAAACTTTTGCCTCAGGCGGCACATTTTTAGGGGCGGCACCCGCCCGTCTGTGGGTGCGGGGAGCCGGCCGCCGAGCTGGAGGGGTAGCGGGCAGGACGGGGGTATTGGGCCTAGCGGCGGGGTGGGGGGGGTCGGACCCCCCCCCCCTCCCTCGCCTGGGTCCCCCGATCTGCGCTCCCCTCCAGCCTTAAATAGTTAAGAAGCAGCCGCTACTCGTAAGAGGCACGGGCGGGGTGGACTCACCTGTTCCTCGTTCCAGCGTGCGCTCCACTGACGTCACTTCCTGCAACGCTGCAGGAAGTGACGTCAGTGGAGCGCACGCTGGGAAGAGGTGAGTCCTCCCCGCCCGTACCTCTTACGAGTAGCAGCTGCTTCTTAACTATTTAAGGCTGGAGGGGAGCGCAGATCGGGGGACCCAGGCGAGGGAGGGGGGGGGTCCGACCCCCACCCCCACCCCCCACTAGGCCCAATACCCCCGTCCTGCCCGCTACCCCTCCAGCTCAGCGGCCCCCCTTTTTCAAAATTTGCCTCAGGCGGCAAAAAGTCTAGGGCCGGCCCTGGATAGCACTCTCACCCTGCAGAGCTGGGCACAGGGCCGGTTCTAGACTTTTTGCTGCCTGAGGCAAACTCCCCCCCCCACGCTATAGCTGCAGTGAGCCCCCCCAAAAAAACACCCTTAGTATAGGTAGACAGCCAGGTATAGGTGCCCTCAGTGTTGGTAGCCAGGTACAGTTGCCCCCAGTATAGGTTAGCCAGGTACAGGTGCCCACAGTATAGGTTGGCCAGGCACTCTCTTCACTTCCTGTCTCTGCCTGGTGCCGCCCGCAGACTTCTGCCACTTGGCATCATGGGCGGACCGGGCCTGGCTGTGTAAATCCCAACTAGGATATTATTGTTTGTGAGCCCCTCTGAGGGACAGATAGTGACAAGACTATACTCTGTAAAGAGATGCAGAAGAAGTCAGTGATGTATAAACACTACAGTAGAATCCTTTTATAGTAAACTCCAATGGACCGGGAAAAGTGGTTTACTATATCAGAAATTATCATAATACAGAACAGCACATAAACGTTACTATAGTGAAGGATCTTAAAGGACACCCGAGGTTAAGAAAAACAAATGAAATAAACAATTGCATGTATCCTCCTTCTCCTAAAAATGACTTTTTAAGATATGCCAGTTTTATTTTACATTTTTATGTCCCCCTCGTAGACACAGGAGCGGATCGCTGTGATATGTGGGGGGTGATCTGACCCCACCAACAGAGAGCTCTGTTGGTGTGGAGAAAAAGGGGGGATCACTTGTGTGCTGTGTTGTGCGGCCCTGCAGCGAGCCCTTAAAGCTGCAGTGACCATTTTTGTGAAAAATGGCCTGGTCTTTAGGGGGGGGGGGGGGGAGGGTAAAGCCTATGGTCCTCAAGTGGTTAAACAGTAAACACTTCCCTCACTGACTGCAATGCCGGTTACTGAAGAAGAAGTGAAGATGCAGTATTGCGAAAACAGTCGTGATGCAAACACTCCAATTTCTAACTCTCGTCTGCTGGCAAAGAAAGCTTTGAAAGATGCCAAGACAGATTATCAGCTATGGAAAAATAAAGAAAATTAAAAAAAAAAATGGCTGATCCTGTAGAGATTTACAGCACAAGTCTTTATGGGAAAGGCAACAATAAGCTGAAACCCTATATTCCAATTATTTATTACTTGCAAATCTATACATTTTACAAATACAAATAAACTCATTCTCACCTTCATTATTAAATATTCTGACCCCTGAGGACACCATTAGACCGAAACTGGTTGGGTGGAGAGCAGGCAGCACCGATATAAGACACTCATTTTTGTGTTTTGGGGCGAAATTCATTCCTGAAGGGCTCTAATACGCAAGGCCGTTAAAGAAAACCTGGAGTGAGTTAAAAAAAAGTTTGAGATTTACCACAGTAGTGGGGGAAGCCCCTGGATTCGCCGACAGCCCACCCTCCAGCGCTGGGTCCCTCTATAACTTAAAGCGAACCTCCAGACTAAAAATCTACTCAGCAGCACTGAAAAGGCTTGGTGTTTCTTCAACAGTTTCACAGCATCAGAACTTTTTTTTCTTGCACAAGACTCATTTTTAGCTGCACAGAAGCTAAGCTCCACCCCATCAAAGAAATCTGTCCGGGCATTTTTCCCTTGATGCTGTGCAAAGCATGATGGCATTTCTGATGTTGTTGTTCTAGTTACGTAGCGTGTGCAGCTGGGAGGGGTGATCAGGACACAGGACAGTTGGAACTGTGTCTCATGCTCCCTGTCACCTCCTTTCAACCAAAAAGATGGCTGCCCCCATGAAACTACAAACATTTGCCTGTTCTTTTAAAACAGGGTGGGTAAGAGATTATATTACCTATCCATTTTAATTAACATAACTAATGTAACTTAATGACAGTATGTTTGTTTAGGCTGAAGTTCCTCTTTAATAAAATTTGGCAAATAGGTTTCTTCTGGCTAAACTCCTAGACATGGTTAGCTTATCCGTACTGGGCATGCACGGGAAAAGTCTGCGCATGCCCAGTAGGATGAATCATTTGTGCATGGAGGAAAAAGCCATTCACGACTAGTTTCGGCATACTAAGCATACATGGACCTTATTCACGCATGTCCAGTCTAGATACTCATTTCCACAGCTGGGAGCGCAGTCAGAAGATGAGGAGAGACCATGGGCTGGAATCGTGGTGTCTAAAAGCATCTAAGAAAGCCTCTGGAACATCCACTGATTTCTCACTACTCAAACAGAAAAATTGACAAGTGTATGGGTACCTTTATAGTCTGACATGGAAATTACTTCAGATCAGTTCTAACATAACGAAAAACCTCAGCAAAATCCACAGAAGTGCCACAGCAGTTTCCAAAAGCATCAATTCCAAAAACAAGCTGCCAGAGGTACGACCTGTTTCGCCCCTTGAAGGACCCTGATGATGCCATAAGGGCGAAACCGGTCAGGTTGGAGCTTTGTGTGTTTTACACTTGTTTTTGATGCAGTGTATTTCTATAGGATACTGTGCTCAGGGAACCGCAATGTAAGTTCTTAACCTTTCTGTCTTAAAGCAAATAAATTCTATAACATGGGTTTATTACTAACAGAGCCTTCTGTCCCTTTATTTCAGGTGGGTCTGGAGTCTGTAGTATTCACCTGGTGACGGCAAGGCTACTGGATGCTACATAGTTACATCGTTATTTGGGATGAAAAAACACATACGTCTATCGTGTTCATCCAACGTATCCAGGAGAGTCTTTGTTCAAGGTTTTGGAGAAGATTGTATGTTTACTATTGGATTTCCGGAGTATTACTAATGCGCTGATTTTTTTCCTGTGACTTATAGCAAATAAACTCACTGCTCAGTAAAGTGTCTAAAGGTATGGTAGGACATTAGACTATGACAATGGTAGGATTATATTGTGAGCTGCTCTGAGGACAGTCAGCGACGTGACTATGTACTCTGTAAAGTGCTGCAGAAGATCTCAGTGCTATATAAATACATGATAATAATAATATGGTAGGAGATTAGACTATGTCTATGGTAGGGATTAGACTGTGAGCTCCTGTGAGGACAGTCAGTGACAAGACTATGTACTCTGTTTAGAACTGCAGAAGATGTCAGTGCTATATAAATACAAAACAATAATATGGTAGGACATTAGACTATGACAATGGTAGGATTATATTGTGAGCTGCTCTGAGGACAGTCAGCGACGTGACTATGTACTCTGTAATGTGCTGCAGAAGATCTCAGTGCTATATAAATACATGATAATAATAATATGGTAGGAGATTAGACTATGTCTATGGTAGGGATTAGACTGTGAGCTCCTGTGAGGACAGTCAGTGACAAGACTATGTACTCTGTTTAGAACTGCAGAAGATGTCAGTGCTATATAAATACAAAACAATAATATGGTAGGACATTAGACTATGACTATGGTAGGGATTAGATTGTGAGTTCTTCTGAGGACAGTCAATGACATGATTACTTACTCTGTGAAGTAGCGATAGGAGCGGTCACTGTGGTGGATCCACAGCAGCCTGTATGACAAGATAAGACCTGGAGCCAAATGGTTAAGTATAGTTGGATACAGGACTAGCTCAAATAGAAAGAAGAGTAGTTATACTTACAAAGGTGGGTTGCAGAACCTACTGCGAACTGGATGGTCGCTTCAAGGATCCTTACTGGCTGTGGATAGCACCACACCAGGGGGAAGACTACTTCCAGAGGAGGTGTGGTAAGCAATGATGAGGGCTGGAGGCGCTCAAAATATGACACAATGAACGTAATGATAAAAAGATAAAAACTATAAAAATTAGGTATCCTACCTCTCCAAGTGACACAACCCAGACAAAAAAGGGTTTTAGATCAGGTCGGATTGTCTGGGTTGTGTCACCTGGAGAGGATACCTCATTTTTATACCCTTTATTATTGTAAGGAATGTACCTGTTAATCATGAGAGCGCTGCCGAGACCCGGGCAGAATCTGTCACTGCCAGGTCTCAGCGCTTGTTCACCACCGCCGGCCCTGCCGGTGACTCACAGTTCACACACACTGATAGGCGGAGGGCGCGTTTGCAGTACGCCCTCCGCAAGGGTAAACAGTAGTCAGCTGACCCGCTCAGCTGACAGGAGCGGTGTCAGCTGATCTCTAGCTGATTATGCCTTGCTGTGTGATTGGTTGAGCGGAAGGTGGCCGGCCACTGATTGGAGAATGACTGCTATTTAAATCTGCAGAGTTCTACCAGTCATCGCCCGTGATAAACATAGCTTGGCTTGTATTGGACTACTCTGTTGTATTTAACCTCTGCTTGATTCCTGGATTATGCCTTGCCTGCTGCCTGGACCGACCTCTGCTTGATTCCAGGATTACCCTTTGATTGCTGCCTGGACCGACTTCTGCTAAGTTACTGGATTTCCCCTGATTGCTGCCTGGACTGCCCCCCTTGCTTGTTTACTGGTTACTCCTTTGCTTACTGTTTGGATTACCTGTTACCTTTGGACTTGTTTGTCATCTCACTACTGCTAACACATGACATGACGTTGATAGCCTCATCCTTCTGAATCAAGGTAATAACCCGTGTGTTACTGCTGAACTGTTTTCTAGCCTCAGTGGTGACCTCTGGTGGTACTCTGGCTTCCTAGACCTCAGCTGCTATACCTTGCACCTCCAAGGCCTGGGTGTAACCGAAGTCGGGCAGGTGTTATTTCCTCACCTCCTGTTCAAGCGGGGGATGCGCCACACAGGGTGAAGAAGGTGGGGATAGATTGGGACATAGCAGCTGAAAGAAAGCAGATCTGCCAGGCATTACAATTATTTTATCATTACGTTCATTCTGATACTGATTCTGATACTGGCTCCCACTGGCTACCTATTCCATGCTATCTATGCTGGCTGCACCTATTCCTGGCTATTTATACTAGCTGCACCTATTCCTGGCTATCTATACTGGCTGCACCTATTCCTGGCTATCTATACTGGCTACACCTATTCCTGGCTACCTATACTGGCTGCACCTATTCCTGGCTATCTATACTGGCTGCACCTATTCCATGCTATCTATGCTGGCTGCACCTATTCCTGGCTATTTATACTGGCTGCACGTATTCCTGGCTACCTATACTGGCTGCACCTATTCCTGGCTACCTATACTGGCTGCACCTATTCCTGGCTATCTATACTGGCTGCACCTATTCCTGGCTATTTATACTGGCTTCACCTATTTCTGGCTATTTATACTGGCTGCACCTATTCCTGGGTACACCTATTCCTGGCTATCTATACTGGCTGCACCTATTCCTGGGTACACCTATTCCTGGCTACCTGTACTGGCTACACCTAATCCTGGCTATCTATACTGGCTGTACCTATTCCTGGCTACACCTATTCCTGGCTACCTATACTGGCTGCACCTATTCCTGGCTACCTATACTGGCTGCACCTATTCCTGGCTACCTGTACTGGCTGCACCTATTCCTGGCTACCTGTACTGGCTGCACCTATTCCTGGCTACCTATACTGTGTGCACCTATTCCTGGCTACTCTTATTCCTGGCTATTTACACTGGCTGCACCTTTTCCTGGCTATCTATACTGGCTGCACCTTTTCCTGGCTACACCTATTCCTGGCTACCTATATTGGCTGCACAGATTCCTGGCTATCTATACTGGCTACACCTATTCCTGGCTATCTATACTGGCTGCACCTATTCCTGGCTACCTATGCTGGCTGCACCTATTCCTGGCTATCTATACTGGCTGCACCTATTCCATGCTATCTATGCTGGCTGCACCTATTCCTGGCTATTTATACTGGCTGCACCTATTCCTGGCTACACATACTGGCTGCACCTATTCCTGGCTACCTATACTGGCTGCACCTATTCCTGGCTATCTATACTGGCTGCACCTATTCCTGGCTATTTATACTCGCTGCACCTATTCCTGGCTATTTATACTGGCTGCACCTATTCCTGGCTATCTATACTGGCTGCACCTATTCCTGGCTATTTATACTGGCTTCACCTATTTCTGGCTATTTATACTGGCTGCACCTATTCCTGGGTACACCTATTCCTGGCTATCTATACTGGCTGCACCTATTTCTGGGTACACCTATTCCTGGCTACCTGTACTGGCTACACCTAATCCTGGCTATCTATACTGGCTGTACCTATTCCTGGCTACACCTATTCCTGGCTACCTATACTGGCTGCACCTATTCCTGGCTACCTATACTGGCTGCACCTATTCCTGGCTACCTGTACTGGCTGCACCTATTCCTGGCTACCTATACTGTGTGCACCTATTCCTGGCTACACTTATTCCTGGCTATTTACACTGGCTGCACATTTTCCTGGCTATCTATACTGGCTGCACCTATTCCTGGCTACACCTATTCCTGGCTACCTATATTGGCTGCACAGATTCCTGGCTATCTATACTGGCTGCACCTTTTCCTGGCTACACCTATTCCTGGCTATTTACACTGGCTGCACCTATTCCTGGCTACCTGTACTGGCTGCACCTATTCCTGGCTACCTGTACTGGCTGCACCTATTCCTGGCTACCTATACTGGATGCACCTATTCCTGGCTACCTGTACTGGCTGCACCTATTCCTGGCTACCTGTACTGGCTGCACCTATTCCTGGCTACCTGTACTGGCTACACCTAATCCTGGCTATCTATACTGGCTGTACCTATTCCTGGCTACACCTATTCCTGGCTACCTATATTGGCTGCACCGATTCCTGGCTATCTATACTGGCTGCACCTATTCCTGGCTACACCTATTCCTGGCTACCTATACTGGCTACACCTATTCCTGGCTACCTATCCTGGCTACACCTATTCCTGGCTACCTATACTGGCTGCACCTATTCCTGGCTACCTATACTGCCTACACCTATTCCTGGCTATCTATACTGACTGTACCTATTCCTGGCTACACCTATTCCTGGCTATCTATACTGGCTGCACCTATTCCTGGCTATCTATACTGGCTGCACCTATTCCTGGCTATCTATACTGGCTGCACCTATTCCTGGCTATCTATACTGGCTGCACCTATTCCTGGCTATCTATACTGGCTACACCTATTCCTGGCTATCTATACTGGCTACACCTATTCCTGGCTATCTATACTGGCTGCACCTATTCCTGGCTATCTATACTGGCTACACCTATTCCTGGCTACCTATACTGGCTGCACCTATTCCTGGCTATCTATACTGGCTACACCTATTCCTGGCTATCTATACTGGCTACACCTATTCCTGGCTATCTATACTGGCTGCAACTATTCCTGGCTATCTATACTGGCTACACCTATTCCTGGCTACCTATACTGGCTGCAGAGACGGGACAAGGTCCTTCAGCACCCAAGGCTGAGACAGCAAAGTGCGCCCCCCATCCCTCCCACCCCAGCCTTAACACACTGATTGCTATTAGACTAATAGGTGTCCCAGGGCCCCCAACCTACCCAACACCTTAATCTCTAGTTATCTGGCTTGCAGTCACTGTCATGTATCCCCTTTATTTATTTCTTTCTGCTTCAAACACAATTGGGAATGACAGCTGAATGAATTGTGCGTCCCCTCCTACACTGCGCCCTGAGGCTGGAGCCTCTCCAGCCTCTGCCTCGGCCCGGCCCTGACTGGCTGCACCTATTCCTGGCTATCTATACTGGCTGCACCTATTCCTGGCTACCTATTCCTGGCTACACCTATTCCTGGCTACCTATACTGGCTGCACCTATTCCTGGCTATCTATACTGGCTGCACCTATTCCTGGCTATCTATACTGGCGGCACCTATTCCTGGCTATCTATACTGGCTGCACCTATTCAAGGTTACCTATACTTTTTGCACCTATTCCTGGCTATCTATACTGGCTGCACCTATTCTAGGGTACCTATAGTGCAGGCAACTATTCCAGGCTTCCTATACTGGGGGCAGCTATCGCAAGCTACTTATACTGGGGGCAGCTATTCCAGGCTTCCTATACTGGGGGCAGCTATTCCAGGCTTCCTATACTGGGGGCAGCTATTCCAGGCTTCCTATACTGGGGGCAGCTATTCCAGGCTTCCTATACTCGGGGCAACTATTCCAAGCTACTTATACTGCAGGTAACTATTCCAGGCTACCTGTACTGGGAGCACCTATACTTGGCATTACCTGCTGTGGCACACTTAGCATGCCACACACACACACGCCTTTGCTTTTTTGGGGGGTGGGGAGGGGGGAGTGGCGGTGGTGTAATTTAATACCCAGCACCGGGTGTCAGATGACCTAGGTACACCACTGCATTAGGTTATGGTAGGATTAGATTGTGAGCTCCTCTGAGGACAGTCAGTGACATGTATGTACTCTGTAATGTGCTGCAGAAGATGTTAGCGCTATATAAATATATAATAATATGGTGGGGCATTAGACTATGACTATGGCAGAGATTAGAATGTGAGCTCCTCTGAGGACAGTCAGTGACATGACTATGTACTCTGTAAAGTGCTGCAGAAGATGTCAGTGCTATATAAATACATAACAATAATATGGTAAGACATTAGACTATGGTAGGATTAGATTGTGAGTTCCTCTGAGGACAGTCAGTGACATGACTATGTACTTTGTAAATTGCTGCAGAAGATGTCAGTGCTACATACTGTAAATACATAATAATAATAATAATATGGTAGGACATTAGACTATTGTAGGATTAGATTGTGAGCTCCTCTGAGGACAGTCAGTGACATGACTATTTACTCTGTAAAGTGCTGGAGATGATATCAGTGCTATATAAATGCATAATAATAATATGGGAGGACATTAGACTATGACTATGGTAGGGATTAGATTGTGAGCTCTTCTGAGGACAGTCAGTGACATGACTATGTACTCTGTAATGTGCTGCAGAAGATGTCAGTGCTATATAAATACATAATAATAATATGGTAGGACATTACACTATGACTATGGTAGGATTAGATTGTGAGCTCTTCTGAGGACAGTCAGTGACATGACTATGTACTCTGCAAAATATGCCAATGTGTTATGTAAACACAACAACAATATGGTCAGTCCCCACACTAAAGAGCAAATGACACCCCAAACAAAATGAAATAAAATGCAGAATGCAGCAGCAATGGAGCTGGAGAGATGCTGCTCAGTGGAAGAAGTGCAATGATGTGATGCAGGATGCTTGCTGGCAGCTGCCTCTTATTTCACTTGATTTTTACTTATCAGGAGAGGAGGGGAGGAGCCTGTGAGTGATGAGGGGGGAGCAGCAGACCCTCTGCAGATAGGCCAGGAGGAGAGGAGGAGGGAGAGAGGGGGCAGGCAGGCTGGCAGAGATGGGGGGGACTGCAGGGATGAGGAATAGATGGAGAGCAGCAGCAGCAGTAGCAGAGGATGCTGCTGCGGGGATGTCACAGGCAGGGTGACACCAGGAGGAGGACACAGCAGCAGCAGCAGCAGCAGCACAGGAGGAGGAAGACACAGCAATAGCAGCAGCGGCTGCAGCAGAGGAGGAGGAGGAGACGCAGCGCGCGGAGGCACACAGCGCAGAAAAGCGAGGCCGGCGGGCGCACTGCACTCTGGTGGGATTCGCAGCCCAGCCCGGCTTCTATTGTTTATCGGCTGAGAGGAGGAAGAAGCAGAGGGACACCCCCTCCCCATACACACACATGGCATCTCAGGCTGGACCCCCCGGGGTCGGGAGGGGGCCGCTGGACGCGAGCCCGGGCCCGGCTGGGGGTTATTAGCGCCCGCCCGAGCAGACTGAGGATCCTGCGCCGCCTGGGAGCAGCTCTGCGATGGGTGAGTGGGGGGCCATGAGGGGGGATGCGGAGGGGGGAGGAGGGGGGTTTCTGGCATGTCCACCACCCCCTTCTCCCCCCCTTCCCCCACCAGCAGCACTATATGTGTCAGCATGAATGCCTCATCTGTGTGAAGGGCAGCCCCGGCCTCTGAGGGGCTTCCCTGATGGGATTAGCATGGATCATGTTGAGTCTGCTGGGGGATGTGTGTGAGGTCACCTATGTGGTGGACCATCGCAAGTGACTGGCGGATGCTAGAGGCTGCAAGACGCTCAGGTTTCCATGGCAGTCGATGGGTGGCACGCTTGATCCATGGCCTAATACACACGGGCAGATCTGTGATGGTCCTTTCAGGAAATCAACATACTGGCCAATGTTTAAGGTTGGATTAAAGTCCGGAGTTAGCCCTTCGAACAATCAAGAGCCCTAGTCAACCTTTCAGGCAATTGAGATCCCAGGTCAACCTTTACGGTACTTGAGATCCCTGGCCAACGTTTCAGGCAGTTGAGATCCCTGGCCAACGTTTCAGGCAGTTGAGGTCCCTGACCAACCTTTAAGGCACTTGAGATCCCTGGCGGACCTTTCAGGAAGTTGAAATCCTTGGTCAACGTTTCAGGCAGTTGAGATCCCTGGTTAATGTTTCAGGCAGATCCCTGGCCAACCTTTCAGGCAGTTGAGATCCTAGGCCATCCTGACCATCCTTTCAGGCAGTTAAGTTCCCTGGCCTGTGTTTCAGGCAGTTGATATTCCTGGTTAACCTTTTAAGGTAGTTGAGATCCCATGGTCAACCTTTCAGGCAGTTACGATCCCTAGTCAACCTTTTAGGCAGTTGAGATCCCTGACCAACCTTTCAGGCATTTGAGATGCCTGTTTAACGTTTCAGGCAGTTGAGATTCCTGGCCAACCTTTCAGGCAGTTGAGATTCCTGGCCAACCTTTCAGACAGTTAAGATCCCTAGTAAATATTTCAGGCAGATGTGATTTCTGGTCAACCTTTTAGGCAGTTGAGATCCCTGGCCAGCCTTTCAAGCAGTTGAGATCCATGGCCAAACTTTCAGGCAGTTGACACAGTTGAGATCCCTAGTAAACATTTTAGGCAGTTGCGATCCCTGGTCAATTTTTCAGGCAGTTGAGATTCCTAGCCAACATTTCAGGCATTTGAGATCCCAGCCCAGTGTAGATTCCTGACCAATGTGTCAGGCAGTTGAGAACCTTGGGCAAACTTTCAGGCAGTTGAGATCCCTGGCTAGTGTTTCAGGCAGTTGATACCCCTGACCAACCTTCCAGGCAGTTGAGATCTCTGACCAACCTTTCAGGTAGTTGAGATCCCTGACCAACCTTTCAGGCAGTTGAGATCCCTGACCAACCTTTCAGGCAGTTGAGATCCTTGACCAACCTTTCAGGCAGTGGCCTGACTTTCCAATCATTTGCTCCCAACAATATCCAATATAATGTCCCATTATATTGATCGCTCACCATCCCTATACATTGCGTGAGATATCCATGATCGATTGATGATTTTTACCCCCACATCCAATTGCTTATCAACCAATAATAGATTATTTCTTTATTTTTTGTATGACTCTGCAAAAGAACTAATTTCTCATCCTCGGACATCCCAATTGTTTGATCAGGCCACTGATCAGATTGTCTCTGAATATCTGCTTGTGTGTACTAGGCCTAGTAAAATGACCACTTCTATACAGATTCAAACCCAAACTGAAAGAGCAATCAATAAATTGTGATTCTTTTTAGGTGGGAAATTTTAGATCTTTATAAACATTCAGACGATTGTTTTGGATTCTCCTGCTGTTGTTTTGCAATGGATAGTTTAAAGAAAGCCTAAAGGCAAGGAAAAATAATCCAGTCTAAAGGGCAACTGTAGTGAGAAGAATATGGAGGCTGCCATATTTATTTCCTTTTAAACAGTACTAGTTGCCTGGCTGTCCTGCTGATCTATGTGGCTACAGAAGTATCGGAATCATACCAGAAGCAAGCATGCAGCTAATCTTGTCAGATCTGACAGTAATGTCAGAAACACCTGATCTGCTGCATGCTTGTTCAGGGTCTATGGCTGAAAGTATTAGAGGCAGAGGATCAGCAGGATAGCCAGGCAACTAGTATTAAATAAATATGGCAGCCTTCATATCCCTCTTGCTGCAGTTGTCCTTTAAATTACCTGGGGCTTCTACCGGCCCCTTGCAGCCGACTTGTGCACGCGCCATGCCAAACCGATCCTCCGGTCCCCCGCAGCGACCCAGTTTTGTTTTTGACGACTCAGCCATCGATGCAGCGACCCAGTTTTGTTTTTGACGACTCAGCCTGTCGATGGCCACTGAGCCTGCACGGCTTCCTCACTCACGCTCCCGTCGTTGGGAGCACCCTGCACATGCGCAGGACGCTCCCAGCGGTGGGAGCATGATAGAGGACGTGCACAGCCAGGGCCGCGCAGGCGCAGTGAGTTGAGTCACCGAAAACGAAACTGGTTCGCTGCGGGGGACCGGAGGATCGTTATGTCACAGCGCGGGCACAGGGCAGCTGCAAGGGGCCAGAAAACGCCTCAGATATGTTAAACTGGATTTTTTCCCTTGACTTCAGGTTTCCTTCAAGAAGATTGCGTTGAAATCTCGACCTATGTGGCCAGCGTTCTAGCATGGTCCTCTTCTGCCGATCCTGATGTACGTTACATGGGATCGCGAGCTCCCGTCTCCATCGGCGATTAAGTAATCCCCATGCCGACCGCGTTGCGTTGAAGGCTCAGCCTGCAGTGTCGTTAGGAGCATTCTTCCGCTTGAGCGGTTTCATGTAACCGTCCTTGAAGGATTTTTATTTATCATGCTTGGGAATCTTGTACCGTATATACGCTCCTCATGCGCAATAAGTTACTGCGGGATTGGGGTGCCCCTCCCTGGCACGGGCGCCCGTCGCCCTGATATTGGATGACCTTGTGACACAGGTGCATCGTAGTTTTTCATGAATTAATCATTTGTGCGTTTAACACTTACACGGCTGCCAGGCGGCTGTTCGGCAAACCGGTGGCTTGTAGGTGAATGAGAGGCCCCTGGGGGCATAAACATTCAGGCTCTTCCTATTACTGTACGCTAACAATGGCATTACGTGGAGGCATTGCAGAGGACAGGTAATGACCCACTGCTGTCAGTCCAGACGTCCCTCTCACCATGTATCACAGGACATGGTAGGGATGATTCTAAGCTTGTCAGGTTTCTCAGGTCTTGTATTTTTTTGTTGTCGTGTTTTGGAAGAATAGCTGCTCTTTTATCTGTTTTGGTTTCCGTGGCGTTGCATCTCTGTGTAAAGAGCACATTCGCAATACAGTGTTTATCGCCACAGCGATCAGTAACGTGTGTGTGTAATGCTTCTCATGAGCTGTAAGTCATTTCAGTAACGTTCTGTATTGTCAGATGAGGTAGAGTACTCTGCATGTCAGTTTCAATAGATACGGTAAGATTTATTATTATTAATTACTGGTGTATTTATAAAGCACTGACATCTTGTGTGTACAGAATACCCAGTCATGTCACTGACTGACCTCAGAGGAGCTCACAATCTAATCCCTACCTTAGTCATAGTCTAATGTCCTGCCATATTATTATGTTTTTATATAGCACTGACATCTTCTGCAGCACTTTACAGACTGCATAATCATGTCACTGACTGTCCTCAGAGGAACTTACAATCTAATCCCTACCATAGTCATAGTCTAATGTTCTGCCATATTATTGTTATGTATTTATATAGCACTGACATCTTCTGCAGCACTTTACAGAGTACATAGTCATGTCACTGACTGTCCTCAGAGGAACTTACAATCTAATCCTACTACAGTCATAGTCTAATGTCCTGTCATATTATTATTATGTATTTATATAGCACTGACATCTTCTGCAGCACTTAAATGGTACATAGTCATGTCACTGACTGTCCTCAGAGGAGTTTACAATCTAATCTCTGCCATAATCATAGCCTACTGTCCTACCATATTACTATTATTATTAGTTTATACAGCACTGACATCTTCTGCAGCACTTTACAGAGAACATAGTCATGTCACTGGCTGTCCTCAGAGGATCTTACAATCTAATCCTACCATAGTCATAATCTAATGTCCTACCATAGTATAAACAATTTTTTTTTCATGTTCTTGTAGTTTGTTCTAAACTACGTACAACGGGTTATACAATACTGTACTGTACTGTAACAACAAAAAGAAGCGAATAAAAAACAAGTAATGTATAATTTGTGCATGGAGACAAGATACAACTTTGTTTGTATGCATTAAAAATTGTAACTCAAGTCATTTGTAAGTAGGAGACTGCCTGTCAATACATAGTAATTATAACTTGAAAACTAGCCAGTCAAGACCAGTAGCTGCTCAGTTTTATTGGCTGATCTTCTAGCTGCATTCTTTTATGCAATCCTCGAATTTTTCAGTCATCATTTCTCTTCTCTTTTGTGCTACTCACTTGTTCTAGATTAGATTTCAGCACATATCTATGGCGAATCGATTGCATCGTTAATATTATTTAGTATTTATATAGTGACAACATCTTACGCACTGCTGTACAGAGTATATACACTGAGTGACCCAAAAATTGGAGACACCCTCTAATAACGAGCTGGTCCACCTTTAGCTTTGATCACAGCGGATATTCTTCTTGGCATGGACTGGATCAGGATGCCGATACCGTTGCTGAGGAATGTTGGCCCATGCTGACATAATGGCAGATCTAAATTGGGTCAGATTGGATGGTGGCGTTTGCAAGCTTTGAAGTGATCTTTCGACTTTATCCCACAAATGCTCAATAGGATTGAGGTCAGGAGACTGTCGAGGATCAGGAGACTGTTGAGGATCGATGTTTCTCAAACCAATTTGAGCTCAATGGAGCACGGTGTTACCAAAGGCACTCTGGATGGTCTCCTGCTGCTGAAGCCCATCCTTTGCAAAGTCAGTCATGTTGTGCATTGGGTTTTGATGCACCTGCACTGAATTCAGCTGTAATTTTTCGTGTTGTTGCCCCTCTGTTGCTGCGGACTATGCATGCTACTCGCCTTTCACCCCACTCGTTCACCAGACTTTTTTGACCAGATAGTCCTTATCGCTTGAAGTTTTTTTTTTATCTCAACTGCCACTCTCTAAGCACCCGAGATACCATTGGGTGAGAAAATCCTAAAAGTCATCATTTCAGAGATGCTAGCGCCAGCTCTTCTCGTACCCACGATCATCCCTCATTCAAAGTTACAGCGACGAAAAGAGATAATTTGCATATTCAGCAGTAGTGCATTGTGGGTAACCACAAATGTTCACTAAGGCCTGGTGCACACCAAAACCCGCTAGCAGATCCGCAAAATGCTAGCAGATTTTGAAACGCTTTTTTTAATTTTTCTATGGAGTTTTGCTAGCGTTTTGCGGATTGCTGCAGCGGATTTCAGTATAGTACATTTCATATATTGTTATAGTAAAGCTGTTACTGAACAGCTTCTGTAACAAAAACGCCTGCAAAACCGCTCTGAACTGCCGTTTTTCAGAGCGGTTTGCGTTTTTCCTATACTTAACATTGAGGCAGAAACGCATCCACAATCCAAAAAATGCCTCACCCCGGGAGGATTCGTTTCTGCAAAACGCCTCCCGCTCTGGTGTGCACCACCCCACTGAGATACATTGACCAAGCGGATCCGCAGCCGGAAGCGGATCTGAAAACGCCCAAAAAGCAGATTTTGAAACGCTTTTTCTTCTTTTTCTGTAGCGTTTCAGCTAGTATTTTGCGGTTTTGTGAAGCGTTTTTGGTGTAGTAGATTTCATGTATTGTTACAGTAAAGCTGTTACTGAACAGCTACTGTAACAAAAACCGCCTCGCAAACCGCTCTGAAGTGCCGTTTTTCAGAGCGGTTTGCGTTTCTCCTATACTTAACATTGAGGCAGAAACGCATCCGCAATCCAAAATCAGCAGCAGCCCGGGAGTATGCGTTTCTGCAAAACGCCTCCCGCTCTGGTGTGCACCAGCCCATTGAAATATATTACCCTAGCGGATCCGCACCCGCAAGCGGATCGCAAACCGCAGCAGAACCGCTCTGGTGTGCACTAGGCCTTAGAGCTTAATTATTGCAAGTTTCCTTCTGTTTTAAGAAGGCAAATTTCACCAAGCATTGCTTATTAGTAGGAGGGTTTTTCAGTCTCTTTTATCCCCCTATACATTCCTAGTGGTTTGGGTCACCCCGAGCTGCATGGTTACTCTGTTAAAGAGGGGAAAAAAACCCTCAGAAGGATACTTACCTGGGGAGTGGGAAGCCTCTGGATCCTAATGAGGCTTTCCCCCCCATCCTCCTCCGTCCCGGCTATCCAGCACTGGAAGCCTCTGAAACGA
The DNA here is from genome assembly GCF_040937935.1 of Hyperolius riggenbachi. Classification (NCBI taxonomy): domain Eukaryota; kingdom Metazoa; phylum Chordata; class Amphibia; order Anura; family Hyperoliidae; genus Hyperolius; species Hyperolius riggenbachi. The sequence continues at coordinate 22,630,634 of NC_090654.1, forward strand.
AGGCCATCAAGGATATCGGCTGTGGCGCAGGAGCACCTACAATATTTACCTTCCCCCGGCTCCAGCGCAGGCTCAGTAGCGGCTTTCAGATCGGGCTCAGGCGGAAATAGCCAGGCCTGATTAGGTCCGCTGTTTTGTAGCGACCTTGCATGGTGGGAGCAGTGTTCTCCCTAGAATTTTTTTCCAGCTGGGTGGGGCATGATAACAGAATGCAGGGCCGGCGCTTCTCTGCATACAGCAGAGGAGAAGATGAGCCGATGACAGCCGGGTGGTCACCAAAACTAGCCGGGTGGAGCACCCGGCTAAAAGAGCCTGGGGAGAACACTGGGGAGCAGTACGAAGTTAGCGGTGGTGCATGATGGGAACATTTCAAAGCTGGTTGTGCTTGGTGGGAGCACCGTACACATCGCGGCGTTAGCAGTCTGATGCGACTGAATCCATTGGAATAACGCAAGGCATGCAGCACCGGGCTACATGTGTGATTACAGTTGCAGTGCTCTTGAAATTTGGGCGCACCATGCGCCGCCACAGGCCATAATGTGAATTACGGCTATACCACCACTCAGACATTGGGCACTGTCAAATGACATAGCCCAAATTACTATAAAAACATCGTAATTCTGCCGCTAGCAATAGCTGGAAGCCAAATAACGTATTTCCCCGGAGTCCATGGAGGCCTGGAGGGGACAGTAATTACCGGCATCGGGACATTTACAGGAGCAGGGTAAGCCGTTTTACAACTTCACCCTGCATCCAAATTTCCCAGCTCCCTAATTACACGAAAGCGTTGCAGTGAAGCATACTTTTCAGAAACTGCATGCTTCACTGTCACATCTCGTCCTTAACACACGGTAAGACTCTTTCCCTCCGTTAATCTACGTCCTAGTGTGAATCTAGACCTAGGGGCGTGCCCAGTAGGCTACCCTGGAGTGTTATAGTACACTATCTGGGTGTTGGTCAATTATACTGTTGATTACAATGAAAATATAGTATAAGGTGTTGTAAACTTTGTGCTAATACAGTATAATCTCGCTATATAAACTCCAAGGCTCCAGAAAAAGTGGTTTACTATGTCAAAAGTTGTCCTAGAAATGGCTCAGCATGCCCTGGTACAGTAATCTGCAAACTTGGCTCTCCAGCTGTTAAGGAACTACAAGTCCCACAATGCATTTGCCTTTATGAATCATGACTGGTGCTGTCAGACTCCCGCAATGCATTGTGGGATTTGTATTTCCTTAACAACTGGGGAGCCAAGTTTGTAGATCACTGCCCTGGTACATTCTCTGCTGCAAAGGAGCAGCTCTGTCCTCCCATTGGAGGTACAGTACAAGCGCTTGTCCTAGAAATATCCCAGCATGCCCTGGTACATTCTCTGCTGCACAGGAGCAGCTCTGTCCTCCCATTGGAGGTACAGTACAAGCACTTGTCCTAGAAATGGCCCAGCATGCCCTGGTACATTCTCTGCTGCACAGGAGCAGCTCTGTCCTCCCATTGGAGATACAGTACAAGCACTTGTCCTAGAAATGGCCCAGCACGCCCTGGTACATTCTCTGCTGCACGGGAGCAGCTCTGTCCTCCCATTGGAGGTACAGTACAAGCACTTGTCCTAGAAATGGCCCAGCATGCCCTGGTACATTCTCTGCTGCACAGGAGCAGCTCTGTCCTCCCATTGGAGGTACAGTACAAGCACTTGTCCTAGAAATGGCCCAGCATGCCCTGGTACATTCTCTGCTGCACAGGAGCAGCTCTGTCCTCCCATTGGAGGTACAGTACAAGCACTTGCACATTTGGTGGACTACAAGGTTAAGTATACCTTAGGGCTGGACAAATTGCTGGTACAGTATCCAGGGATCCTTAACCTCTTTAGCGGTAACCCCGTGCTGGACACACGGTAAGCCGCCGCGGAGGATTCCTCAGGCAATTTGCATACATTCTTTTTTCAAACACGCAGCTAGCACTTTGCTAGCTGTGTGTTTGTTGCGATCGCCGCCGCGATACAGGCCCCCCCTACCCCGCATACCCCTTGCGCAGCCTGGCTAATCGCCGCCAGGCTGCGCTATGGGGTGGATCGGGACTCCCTGTGACGTTGATGACGTCACTCCGCTAGTCGCCATGGCGACGGGGGAAGCCCTCAAGGAAATCCCATTCAGAACGAGATTTCCTTATGGGCAAGCGGCGCCGGCGGCGATCTGACGCTACGGGGGGGACGCCGCAGGGAGGGGGGGAAGCATGTAGCTAGCGCTAGGCTAGCTACATGCTAAAAAAAGAAGTGAAAAAAACCTCCCGTGGCCGCGCAGCCGCACAAATCATACCACCAGGGGGGTTAAAGAGAGTCTAAGGCATTAAAAAAATCCTCTTTTTACTTGACATTTACGTTAAGCAATATGTACAAAGCTAAAACGCTGCGTTCCTGCGGCAGAACAATGTAATTAAACCCACCAAATCCCTGGGGCAAAATTCCATGACTTTCCAGGTCGTGGATTTTGCTGCCCGAGGGAGGCAGAGCTTTCAGCTGCAGCTCTGCCTCCTTACACGTCTATCAGCGCGTATCTCCGCCTCTCCCCCGCCCCTCTCAGTGAAGGAAGACTGAGAGGGGCAGGAAGAGGCGGAGATTGCAGAGATTGATGCGAGTAAAGGCAGAGCTACTGCACAAATCTCTGCCTCTACCAGGAAGGAGCCCCGAATTTTGCCCCAGGGATTTGGGGGGTTTAGTTACATCATTCTGCCGCGGGAATGCAGTGTTTTAGCTCTGCACATATTGCTTAACATAAATGTCAAGTAAAAAGAGGATTTAAATTTTTTTTAGGATTCAGACTCTCTTAAAAATTGCAGCCGTCATTGACTAGAGGCAGCCACTCTCTTCCTCTGAGTGGCTCTGATACCTCCGTAGGCGGGACTTGCAGCACGTGTCCTGAAAAACTTCCTGCTCAGTGACTTGAGCTAATCATGAAGCCTCGCTTCAAAATGCAGCCAATCATGATAAGCCACTCACATCTGTAATGAGAGTGGCTCCGATACCTCTGCGGGCGGGACTTAGCACTCTCCTCTCCACTCTCCTTAGTTTTGCAGCGAGTAGGCCTGCTCTGATCTGCGCTACAAGTGAAAGTAGTCTGTACTGTGTGCAAACAACTGTTATCAAGCATGAACTCACTTGCAACTGGCCATGAGTTTCACACTGATGACGCATGCAACGCCCACTGACATATGACGCATGCACCGCCCATTGACACATGATGCATGCACTGCCCACTGACATGACTCATGCCCCACCCACTGACATATGACGCATGCCCCGCCCACTGTTTACTTTATCTAGAGTCAGTGTCACGTAGGGGCCAAAAACATGTTTACTATGACAGAAGTTTTATTATATCAGAGTTTACTATACCAGGCTTTGCTCCCATAGACTTATATTTAAAAATTGGCCGGGACCTGGAGAGGTTGTTTACTACACCAGAGTTTATTATAACAAGATTATACAGTAATTAAAGAGAGGCCAGGCCGAAGCTCAGCTTCAGAAACACATACTAACCTAAGGAGAAGGAAGTCTCTGGATCCTAATGAGGCTTCCCATGCCATCCTCTGGCTCCCCGTTGCCACTTGTGGACCCTCCAGCTGATCAGGGCCATCCTCTGGCTCCCTGTTGCCAGTTGTGGACCCTCCAGCTGATCAGGGCCATCCTCTGGCTCCCTGTTGCCACTTGTGGACCCTCCAGCTGATCAGAGCCATCCTCTGGCTCCCCCTTTCCACTTACGGACCCTCCAGCTGCTCAGGGCCTCCTCTGGCTCCCTGTTGCCACTCGCGGACCCTCCAGCTGATCAGGGCCTCCTCTGGCTCCCTGTTGCCACTCGAGGACCCTTCAGCTGATCAGGGCCTCCTCTGGCTCCCTGTTGCCACTCGCGGACCCTCCAGCTGATCAGGGCCTCCTCTGGCTCCCTGTTGCCACTCGAGGACCCTCCAGCTGACCAGGGCCTCCTCTGGCTCCCTATTGCCACTTGTGGACCCTCCAGCTGATCAGGGCCATCCTCTGGCTCCCTGTTGCCACTTGTGGACCCTCCAGCTGATCAGAGCCATCCTCTGGCTCCCCCTTTCCACTTACGGACCCTCCAGCTGATCAGGGCCTCCTCTGGCTCCCTGTTGCCACTCGCGGACCCTCCAGCTGATTAGGGCCTCCTCTGGCTCCCTGTTGCCACTCGAGGACCCTCCAGCTGATCAGGGCCTCCTCTGGCTCCCTGTTGCCACTCGCGGACCCTCCAGCTGATCAGGGCCTTCTCTGGCTCCCTGTTGCCACTCGAGGACCCTCCGCGAGTGGCAAACCACTCGCGGACCCTCCAGCTGATCAGGGCCTCCTCTGCCTGCTCAATAGCACGAAACCGCTCGTGTACGAGGATTGCGGCCCGATCATATTACCGACAAGCCCGTGTCGATAATGTTTGGGGGGGTCCATGAGCTGCAACAGAGAACCAGAGGACAATGTGGGGGAGGGGGGGAGGCAGATGAGACACAGAGGCATGTTCTCCTGCAGGGTTTCCAGAGCTGCCATTGGGCAGCTCTCTCTCCCTGGCCACACCCCCTGCCGCTCCCCCGCCTCCCTGGACGCTGTGAATAAAAGGCACAGTCTCTCATTCCAGCATCGTGACCCAGAGGTCACGAAAGTGAAAGTGAGCCGGTGTGGCCCGCAGGAGCCGCGGTCTTTGCGGCTACCTGATCCGCTCAGCCCCCTAGATCAGATTTTTTTTTTTTAAATCTATGAGCCCACCTCGGCCTCTCTTTAAAAGGGCCACTAAAGGGTATGGAGGCTGCCATATTTATTTCCTTTTAAGCATTACCAGTTGCCTGGCTATCATCTCATCCCCTGCCTCTAATACTTTCAGCCATAGACCCTGAACAAGCATGCGGCAGATCAGGTGTTTCTGACATTATTGTCAGATCTGACAACATTAGCTGCAAAATAGATCAGCAGGACAGCCAGGTAACTGGTATTGTTTAAAATTAAATAAATATGGCAGCCTCTATATTCCTCTCACTACAGTTGTCCTTTAAAGGGATTCTCAAGTGAAAATAAACTTATGATATAATTATGTGTATGTGTAGTAAAGCTAAGAAATTAAACATTAGCAGCACAGATAGGAGTCTCATATTGGGCTCGATTCACAAAGCGGTGCTAACCCAGTTAGAGACTTTAGGGGCTTGATTCAGTAAAAGGTGCTAACCTACTTAGCACGCCTAAAGACTTTAGGCATGTCAACCAGGGTGCTAAGTAGGTTAGCACTGTTTCTAAAATCAGATCGCACGCAAAGATCTGCACTCAAAAACTTTGCGCGCACACAGTGCGGTGCGCGCGAAATGTCGCATAGATGTGAATGGGCACGCGCAAAACTTTGCATGCGGATCTTTGCGCGCGATCTGATTTTAACACGCCCAAACTGAGTTAAGGCGTGATAATGGCCTTTTCAGAAGTGTGCTAACAGTTAGCACTGCTTACTGAATCGAGCCAGTTTAGGCGTGATAAGTTTAGGCATGATAAGTTTAGAGCGCGCGCAAAGTCCCGCACGCAAAGCAGCGCCATTAAACTCTATGCGAAGTGCACCAGACTTTACTAGCGCAAAACTTTTGATCAGCTGTGCACTGCGGTGCTAACCCAGTTGGTGCTTAAACTTATCATGCCTAACCTTATCACACCTAAACTTATCGGGCCTGATTCACAAAGCGGTGCTAACAGTTAGCACGCTGGTGAAAAGCCCTTTATCATGCCTAAACTCAGTTTAGGCATGTTAAGTTTAGGTGTGATAAGTTTAGGCATGATAAGTTTAAGCACCAAGTTTAAGCACCAACTGGGTTAGCACCGAAGTGCACAGCAGATCAAAAGTTTTGCGCTAGCAAAGTCTGGTGCACTTCGCATAGAGTTTAATGGCGCTGTTTTGCTTGTGGGACTTTGCGCGTGATCTAAACTTATCTAAACTTAGCATGCCTAAACTTATCATGCCTAAACTGAGTTTAGGCGTGATAAAGGGCTTTTCACCAGCGTGCTAACTGTTAGCACCGCTCTGTGAATCAGGCCCATTGTTTCCAGCACAGGAAGAGTTAAAGGGACACTTAAGTCAAACAAAAAAAATGAGTTTTACTCACCTAGGGCTTCCAATAGCCCCCTGCAGCTGTCCGGTACCCTCGCCGTCTCCCTCCGATCCTCCTGGCCCCACTGGCAGCCACTTCCTGTTTCAGTGACAGGAGCTGACAGGCTGGGGACGCGAGTGATTCTTTGCGTTCCCAGACACATTAGCACCCTCTATGCTGCTATATGGTATATGATATATGCTATAGCAGCATAGATGGTGCTATTGTGGCCAGGAACGCGAAGAATCACTCGCGTCCCCAGCCTGTCAGCTCCTGTCACCGAAACAGGAAGTGGCTGCCGGTGGGGCCAGGAGGATCGGAGGGAGACGGCGAGGGTACCGGACAGCTGCAGGGGGCTATTGGAAGCCCCAGGTGAGTAAAACTCATTTTTTTTGTTTGACTTAACCACTTGCCGACCAGTGGATTTTACACTGATCGGTGCTGCGTGGGCTCTACAGCCCGCAGCACCGATCAGGAGTCCAGCAGGGCGATCAGACTACCCCCCTTTTTTCCCCACTAGGGGGATGTCCTGCTGGGGGGGTCTGATTGCCGCCGGCCATCTGCGTTTTGCGGGGGGGGGCTTCTCAAAGCCCCCCTCCGCAGCCATTTCTGCCCTCCCGCTCCTTACCTCCCTCCCTCCCTCTCTCCGTAATGCGCAGGACGGAGTTCCGTCCTGCGCATTGAAGGATAGGCTTCAGCCTATCATATGCCGGCGATCCCCGGCCAATCAGAGGCCGGGGATCGCCGATCTGCCTAACGGCGCTGCTGCGCAGCAGCGCCGTATGATGTAAACAGCGGGGATTTCTTCCCCGCCTGTTTACATTTTGCCGGAGAGCTGCGATCGGCGGCTCTCCGGCTGTTCACGGAGACACCCTCCGTGAACTGACATGGAAAGGCCGCTCGATGGAGCGGCCGTTTCCATGGTAACCCGCAGACGACCAGTTTACGCCAATCGGCGTTAGCTGGTCGTCAAGAGGTTAAGTGTCCCTTTAAGAAACTTCAGTTGTTATCTATGCAATAGAGCTTCTCTGAGCTCTGCAACTTGCAAAGTGGCAGAGAACTCTGTTTTCTGAAGCTTTTATCTCAACTGTCTCTCACTGTATCTTGTATGTTTAAGGTTTTACTACGAAGGAAAGTTGAAAAGGTCATTATCTCTGCTCTGTGAAATCATTTAGAATGCTGAGTGTAGTGTGTAAACTGAAAATATTAGAGAATGATGCAATGTTATAAAAAAAGCTATAGAACTGAAAATAAAAATGAGACTATTTTCTTTGCTACTTATGTTGTATTAATTATGCATCGTACACATACAATTCATTATATCATACTTTTTTTTTCGCTTTAGTGTCGCTAACAAACCACAGTCTTTGCTGGTCTCTGCTTGAGTAATCTGTTTCATACCCACACTTCCTCCACAGGGTTAAAGGGACTCTGTACACTCATAATTAGATCTCTGTTCAAGTGCTGAAAACACCTGTAAATACTGAGAGAGAGGGGCTGGTGATGCATAGGTACAGTAGATAACATTGATGGAGTAGAACTAGAATAAGTAATAGAAGCATGCTGCGTCACACCGCGTTACTCTTCCCCGCTGCAAGGTCCATGCAAGTCTATGTCAAAGGCTGCAGCACGTCAAAGGCTGCAGCACGTTATTGCATGATCTGTGCCTACCGCACAGAGTATGCAGCAATGAAAGTCAATGGGCGACGCAGGCAGTGTGTATGACGACGAGAACTTAGTGCGACGCGCATGCACAGACTGACGGGAATCCCAGTGATATACTTCCTGCTCTGCAAGGAGTTCGTCACTAGCCAGGGGCCGGCCTATTGGGAGTACATCACTAGCCGGGGGCGGGCCTATCGGGAGTACGTCACTAGCCGGGGGCCGGCCTATCTGGAGTACGTCACTTGCCGGCCTATCTGGAGTATGTCACTAGCCGGCGGCCGGCCTATCGGGAGTATGTCACTAACCAGGGGCCGGCCTATGTATATAACCCTGTTGCTGCACTGTGGAAGATATGAAGCCACACATCTTCTGCGTTGGCTCGCACTGCATCACATCACAGAAATCAAGTGTAAAACTGGCATGAATCTAACTAACAAAAAATTACAAATAAAAGCCCTCTTGCTTAAAGTTTGATTGCTTTATCCACTGAATATTCATAGGGAAAAGCCATTTTCTGTAGTGACCGTGTATGGTGGGAGCAGTTCAGAGCTAGTGGTGGTAGCGGTGGGAGCAGTTCAAAGCTAGTGGTGGTGCATGATGGGAGCATTTCAAAGCTAGTGGAGTAGTTCAACACTAGTGGTGGCAGCGATGGGAGCAGTTCAACGCTAGTGGTGGAAACAGTTCAGAGCTAGTGGTGGCAGCGATGGGAGCAGTTCAACGCTAGTGTTGGAAACAGTTCAGAGCTAGTGGTGGCAGCGGTGGGAGGAGTTCAGAGCTAGTGGTGGCAGCAGTGGGAGCAGTTCAGAGCTAGTGGCGGCAGCAGTGGCAGCAGTCCAGAGCTAGTGGCGGCAGCAGTGGGAGCAGTTCAGAACTAGTGGCGGCAGCAGTGGGAGCAGACCAATGCTAGTGGCGGCAGCGGTGGGAGGAGTTCAGAGCTAGTGGTGGCACGGTGGGAGGAGTTCAGAGCTAGTGGTGGCACGGTGGGAGGAGTTCAGAGCTAGTGGTGGAAGCAGTTCAGAGCAAGTGGCGGCAGCAGTGGGAGCAGTTTAGAGCTAGTGGTGGCCAGGGCTGTGGAGTCGGTCCAAAAATCCACCGACTCCGACTCCGACTCCTCAGTTTAGGATTCCACCGACTCCACGACTCCGACTCCTCTAATTTGCATATTACAATTTTGTTGATTAAAAGTATGTAACACGAAATTCGTCTCTTAACTGCCAACGCTTAGGAATTTTACAAGACAACTGAAGTGAGAATGATATGTAGACTACTATATTTATTCCCTTTAGACTAAAACTAGTCCTTGGTAAGAGTACTTGTAAAAGGTACAAACCGGAACAAAGAACATCTATCAGGCCCTAGGCAATGTAAGTGTGGGTACATGTAAGAATGATGTGCAGGTACTCAGCAGGGGAATACGGGGATTGTAAACAGACAACACCTCAGTGTTCAATGTGCACAGCATTCTCAGTGGATTCCCTGCAGCTTTGTGGGGAGGGCATATGTAGAGTATAGTACTACTGTGTAACAAAGTAAACCTGAGACAGATGAAATTAAAGTTTTATACATACCTGGGGCTTCCTCCAGCCGCCTTCAAGATAATCAGTCTCTTGTTGTCCTCCTCCACCACCTGGATCTTCTGCTATGAGTCCAGGTACTTGAGCCAGTCAGGCGTAGTGCGCATGCACACACTCCGGCTCCAGGAGCATACTACACCTGTGCAGCACTATTGCGCAGGTGTAGAATGTTCCTGGCTGTGGGAGCGGCATGCGGCCGGACAGCGCTGACTGGCTGAATTACCAGGACTCATAGCAGAAGATCCGGGTGGTGGAGGACAGTGAGGGACTGATTAGCTTAAAGGGGGCTGGAGGAAGCCCCAGGTATGTATAAAACTTTACTTTTCATCCGTCTCAGTTACCCTTTAATTTGTAGTCACCAAACCAAATTTTAATAACATATCAAATTATTTTATTTCATCAGCAAAGGGAGTGCATACATTTGCATAAATCAGCATCAATGCAGAATTATTTCCATCTCGTTGTCCATCTCTATTAGTGACACAGCTACACATCAGGCTTTATTCTTACAGCATAGATGTTATTTAGTATATATAAGAGATTCCTGTGTACACATCATATATACAGTCACAATCAGATATGTATATCTGACCTTAAAAATACGGGGACTGCTTTATTGAAGCAGCACAAGTAACTAATTTTGATTGGTTTATTTCATTTTTGTGGACTAAGCACAGCTATTACTGTATATATACTGTATATATACATTATTTTTAATGACTATTATCTGAGAAATAGAACATTTTATCATATTTTCTATTTTGATTACAGTTACAAATTCATTAGGAGTCGGAGTCGGTGCATTTTTTCCCGACTCCGACTCCAGGCACCCAAAATTGCCCGACTCCACGACGCCGACTCCACGACTCCGACTCCACAGCCCTGGTGGTGGCAGCAGTGGGAGCACTTCAACGCTAGTGGTGGCAGCGGTGGGTGGAGTTCAGAGCTAGTGGTGGCAGCGGTGGGAGGAGTTCAGAGCTAGTGGTGGCGCGGTGGGAGGAGTTCAGAGCTAGTGGCGGCAGCAGTGGGAGCAGTTCAACGCTAGTGGTGGCAGCGGTGGGAGGAGTTCAGGGCTAGTGGTGGCAGCGGTGGGAGGAGTTCAGAGCTAGTGGTGGCAGCGGTGGGAGGAGTTCAGAGCTAGTGGTGGCAGCGATGGGAGCAGTTCAGAGCTAGTGGTGGCTTTTTTATTGTGGGGTACCATGTGACCCTGTAGGTGAATTTTACCCATATTATTGTTTTATAGTCACCCTAGAATTATTAAAAGAAGTCTACACTTAGATCCCTTTAGCTTATTTATTCCCATTCATGCCACATGTGCCTGGCTGATAAATGGATTTAAAGAGGCTCTGAAGCGAAAATAAATTGTTATTTTTACCTGCTAGTTTGCATAAGGAGTATGAGGAGAAGTGAAATGTCACATTCCAGCGGCAAAACGAGGGGTTTATACGCTCTAAATCGCAGGGCAAAAATTGTGGATTTTGCTGCCCGGGGAGGCAGGGCTTAGCGCTGCAGCTCTGCCTCTAATGAAGTCGATCTCCGTGCGGATCACCGCCTCTCCCCCGCCCCTCTCTGTGAAGGAAGATTGAGAGGGGACGATTAGCGGGGATTGACGCGAGTAGAGGCAGAGCTACAGCGCTAAGCTCTGCCTCTTTCAGGAAGCGCTCCCCATATTTTCCCTCGAGGATTGGGGGGGTATAAACCCCTCGTTTTGCCGCTGGAATGCGACATATCACTTCTCCTTATACTCTTTATGCAAACTAGCAGATAAAAATAACAATTTATTTTCACTTCAGACTCACTTTAAAAAAGGCATGTTATTACCTCCTACACCGGGGTGTGTTTGGGGACCTGCCTCCTCCATTTGGTGGGAATCTCTTCCAGAAGATTGATCACCATAGAGATTGGTACCAGGAGTTGGCGGGGACTGACTGATGTGTAGATTGCCTTCTCCAGAAACAGGCTAAACTAACAACCTTGTAATGTGGGTTGTTCTGGGCGGATTCTTTAGTTTTATCATGGAAGCTTATCATTGTTTAAACTGATCCTTTGGTTGATACGTCCTGAAGTTAGTTATTCATTGACTTGCGCGGTATCACCTATTTATGTCTTGGTCTTGCCACTGATTACTCTGTTGATGTGAGGACTGGTAAAAATGCAGTATAACCGGAGCTACGTGAGCCAGGCCCATTATATCGTACATCACTTTGGGTACCCTATAAAAGATACGATCTGAGGTGTGTGAAGATAAAAAATGTAGACAACAATTTGTGCTGCCTGCCACGATCAAACTTAAAGGGACTCTGAGCACCTGTCATGGGAATGCCTTTATGCCAGACGACTTCCAACAAAGTCGTGCTAGGACCCCTCTGGAGGAGCCTCTTGCAATGGCCATGCGTGTCACTTCCGCTTCCTGCTTCATTCAGTGATGCACTTCTCTAACAGAGAAGACAGGGGTGACCCGGAAGTTATAACATAGCCAAGATGGCAGCTGCAATTTTTACATTAAAATCGAACGAAAACTATTTGGTGTAGAACGGCGATTCAGGCATCAGATGAATGAGGAGAGCACAAGCTACGGAAAGTATTTTGCAGTACTGGTCGGAGTCTTAAAGGCATGAGGGTGAGAGGTGCTCGGAGTCCCTTTAACCTTCTGGGGATCGGCTGCCTAACCCTCACTTAAGGACAAGGGGGGCATTTTACATGGGGGGGGGGGCATTTGGGGGGGTCAGGCAGCTGGATCCCCAGTATAGTTAGCTAGTCATGGGTGTCCCCAGTGTAGCCAGCAGCCTTTACTCACCTCCCAGGCTCCAGCGATGAGCAGCTCTACCTCCCTCCACTCTGGCCGGCATCTTCGCTCACACTGCCGCTAAGTTCCAGGTCGTGGCTTGATGAAATCATCAAACCGGGACCCGACACTTATGGCAGAGCAGGCGGGGATGCCGGTCAGAGCCGAGGGGAGTGACCATCGCCGGGGGAACTTTAAGAAGGTGAGTCCCGGTCCTCTTCTTCCCCTCCTACCGCTGCTGCCAATAGTGATCCCTATGATCTGCTGGCGATCGTAGTGATCACATGATCAGGAGCCAATCGCGATGGCTTCTGATCACTGAGGGGAGATGTCAGCTGTCATATGACAGCTTAATCTCCCCTCTCGGGTGCGCATGATCGCATCGGGAGTGGAAGTAGCGGCTAGCGTAAATCCTACGCCACATCAGGCTTAGACAGCCACAAGTGCGGCGAATGGATCCAATGTTAACCTATGGGACCCAGAAGCATGTCATGTGCACAACGACATGCCTCTGTGTCCTTCTACCGCCACTGCCAGTCCCCCCATGGCTCTGCTGTCCCCCCTGAAAATATCGCCAGGCTAGCGACAATCTGCTTTTCACTAGCCGTCTGTTTATCTGAGGGTGGTCAATCTTAGAATCAATTTTAGAATCTATTATCTCACCCCTCTTTCCCCAGAGGCGAGTTTTGCTTTCTTCCAGAAGGTAGGCCCACAATGCCTCTGTTCAGGAACAGCATCCTGTTGTGCACTGAGGAGCTTTTTGTGTGCAAATTATCGCCATTTCCTTTATAACAAGATCCTGAATCATAGGTTTAGAATAAGAAATATACCTGTGTGGATAAATATCTGTATTAAACCCAGGCTGACGCAGTGTAAATTCTCCGCTTGGCTCTTATCTCGGTATGTGTTTTGTAATTTACAATTGGCGCTCTGAAACGTCGCTCGCCGTCCGCCACTTGGAAGCAGAAAGTGTTCCTGCAGATCGTGTGTTTGAGAAATTGGCAATGCTAAAAAGTTATATTTGTGCTTTAAATGCAAACATCATACTTGTCGGCTTTACCATTTATCACGCAGGGAAAAAAAGAATAATCATTTGAAAGATCCCACAGTTGGACAAAATACTACTGATAACGCAATGATGTCACTAACAAAAAAGCAAACTATTAAGGAAACCTCTTAAAATGCCCAACCTATGGGTAAATGACTGAAAAATTGTAACGATTGTGGAATTCTCTCCGTGATCAGCGCACAGGACGAGCGCTGACACTGCGGAAATCCTCCACAAGCGTGTAATCTGAGAGAACCCAGCAAAAGGTGCAACGCACCTGTAGAGGGAAATACCTGTCGGCAGATGGAGCTGTGGAGCGCAGAGGAACAGATCCTCTGCCCTGCCACAGACGCCAGATAGGAATTGTACGAAGGGAAGAACGCAGGGCAAGATAGCCCTTAAAGAGAGAGAGTAAAGCGACAGAGTGTATGTGTGTCCACCAATCTAGTCGCCACCCTGCGACGATGAACACACAACCATGAAAACAGTGACACAAGACCGAATAAGCACAGAGGAGGAATATGTGTGTGCACCAATCTAGTCGCCAACCTGCGACGGTGGACACACAACAGAGGAAACCAAGTGAGAATGCAATCGCAAGAGAAGCGATTACGAATGAGAATGAGCACAGGGACAGAATGTGTGTGCACCAATCTAGTCGCCAACCCGCGACGGTGCACAACACAACAACAGCAGATACGAAGTAGGAACGCAATCGCGAGAGAGGCGATTGCTAGAGGTGACACAAGTCTAAAGCAAGACAGGGCACGAGAGTAGCAAAGGCACAGCAAATCATACATTGAGAAGATAAGGAAAATAACAAACGCTAACTAAACGCGAACACCGCACTCATTCGCAACAGCGAACGCGTTTACTGCGCGATCTCCGCACGTTAAGTGCAACAGAGACAAGCACGCCTAACTAACCCCCGCCACCCAAACACGAAACAGAGAACGCGAGCACTTGCTTAACGGTTACCTCACCGAGCCTACAGCAAGCGTTCGTATCAGACAAGACATACAGACGAACGGGAAACAGGATAGGAAAGATCCACTGCTCTTTCCGCCAGAGCGAGTGCGATCTAAGTAAAGCAACAGAGCTTAGCAGGATCCACTGCTCTTTCCGCCAGAGCGAGTGCGATCCAAGTTCAGGGACAGGATAGGAAAGATCCACTGCTCTTACCGCCAGAGCGAGTGCGATCCGGGTAAGACAGATGAAACAGAAGGGGCTACCAGTAGCAACCGCTGCACTGGTTAGCACCCACAGACAGGACGATTTCCTATCGACCACCATTGGCGACAGGACAATCACAGCAGAGAGGCAACATAGACAAAACAGATAAGCAGGCTAACTGCACTAGAGGAGCTGCCTAGTGCAGTCCCCAGAATAACTCCAAGATACCTATAACAATACAACAGGGAAGGCTGGCACTTCAGGAGTGTATTTAACAAACCGTTATGACCAGCAAAGCCTTCTGGTCAGCAGCAGGCTTTTATACTGCCAGCTCTCAAACGAGACAGCTGGGCAATTTGCATGTATGCAAATCCCTCAGCAAAGCAACTCTGAAAGTTGCAAGATGAAGCTAGGTCTCTTTTCCAGAGACCTGCATCTCTCAGACATAAGGAATGGTCAAACAGCTGTCTGCCTATGCAGCCAGCTGAGCGGATCATTACAAAAATACACTCAAGCTGATCTGTTGTCTGTCATGTAGGTGGCTTCATACCAGAGGAGTTTGTTTGAAAGGATCAGTAGGTGTATTTTTTTCATTTAAAGGGACTGTCGTTTTTTTTTAAAAGAGGAGCTGTCAGCCATACTATCTCAGAAAAACAACAACACATATATAAGTAGATAAATACTTGGTCTACTTACATAACATATGTATTGCACTGTCCACATTTTGATTTTAGTGATTTTTCTACAGCAAAAATCCTTCTTAGCATTTCCCATTTTTAACTGTGACTATTTTGAAGCCAATCCTGATGTCATTTCCTGCCTCACTCTCCTCTGCCTGATTGTGTATGCATTGCCCACCCTCCACTATAGAAAGTGCATTGTCTCAGCATG
This sequence comes from Hyperolius riggenbachi, assembly GCF_040937935.1. NCBI lineage: Eukaryota > Metazoa > Chordata > Amphibia > Anura > Hyperoliidae > Hyperolius > Hyperolius riggenbachi. Next base: position 22,645,884 of record NC_090654.1, read on the forward strand.
AGAAATATTGGCCAATCAGAGAGGAACAGAGGTGTGGGAGGAGAAAACAGGAAGGAAAGAGGCTTCAGCCAATCAAGCTGCATTAGTTAAGGCTGAGGGGAAAGAGAAGCAAAAATGGACAACCCAGCATGCCCAGCAACTTCCTTTGTGCGGCAATGTACCAAATAAGAGTCAGGTAAACTGGGGAATGATCATTTATCAACAAGAAAAGTAATAGAGGTTTTAACTTTTGGATTGCCTGGTTAGCATCCTAATAACTTGTTTACCAGATACAAATAAAGAATAGATTTTTTATTTTATGCCCGACAGTTACACTTTAAACACCATGGCCGGAACTAAGCATTTCTATAAAGGAGATTTTGGGTTTTAAAAGAAACACAAATGTTGTAAAATACATGTTTACACACACATGTAAAGCTTCGCACAGACCTTTGCCGGATGTCGCCCGTCGGTGATCAGTACCCGATCCTCTTGTGCAACATCGCTGGGCTGCACACGCGTGTTTGTAGCTGACGACGCGCTGTGTTGCTATGTAGAGGGGGGGGGGGGGCGACAGAGGGCTGGCGAGTGGTGCGTGCGTAACATCACGTAGCGTGCAGGGTAGCTGTAGTTTAGGATGCGGGGCGCATCTGCAGGATACAGAGGCTTTCTTCTTAGGTACGTATTTAATTTTTGACCCGAGGTTTGCTTCAGGTTCACTCTTAGGTCCGGTTAACATGAATGTTTTGCAGCATTAAAAGTAGCATATTTTAGAGAGGAACTCCAGAGAAAATAATGTAATAAAAAATGCTTAATTTTTACAATAATTATGTATAAATGATTCAGTCAGCGTTTGCCCATTGTAAAATCTTTCCTCTCCCTGATTTACATTCTGACATTTATCACATGGTGACATTTTTACTGCTGGCAGGTGATGTCAGTGGAAGGAGATGCTGCTTGCTTTTTTGGCAGTTGGAAACAGCTGTTTCCTACAGTGCACCAAGGCTCCCACGGTGTGATGTCAGCACCATGGTCCTGACATCACACTGTGGGAGGGGTTTCACCACAATATCAGCCATACAGCGCCCCCTGATGGTCTGTTTGAGAAAAGGAATAGATTTCTCATGGGAAAAGGGTATCGGCTACTGATTGGAATGAAGTTTAATTCTTGGATATGGTTTATCTTTAAACACTCTTATGTGAAACCTCATTGCACGCTGCTGTTGCAGAGCACTTGAGAGACCAGGGCTGTGGAGTCGGTACAAAAATCTTCCGACTCCAACTCCGACTCCTCTGTTTTTGAAACCACGACTCCAACTCCGGCTACCCAGAATTGCTCAGACTCCGACTCCTCGACTCCGAGTTCTTAGTCTAATACTTAACAGGGCTGTGGATTTTGTACAAAAATCATGTGACTCCGACTCCCGACTCCTCAGTTTCTGAAACCACGACTCCGACTCCAGCTCCGACTCCGGGTGCCCAGAATTGCTCAGACTCCGACTCCTCGACTCCGAGTTCTTAGTCTAATACTTAACAGGGCTGTGGATTTTGTACAAAAATCATGCGACTCCGACTCCTCAGTTTCTGAAACCACGACTCAAAATTGCCTTGACCTCGACTCCGACTCCACAGCTCTGTGAGAGACCCGCAGATTCGGTCAGTCTTTGCCGCTGCGCACACTCGTGCCTGTCTAGCATTTTCAGGCAGACAAAACAAGATAGAATATATGTTGCAATCTGATTTCACAATCTACGAAGTCTAGGTTAAAATGTTATCATAAAAATAGAACAATTTGAAATATGTTAGAGTTAATCTGTAAGAAGTAATATAAGGACCTTTGCTGTGTTGTAACCCCCCCTCCCCCAATACCTGCTTGCTACAGACCCATTACTGGCTGTGTGTGGAATCAAGCTTTTGCCTCAGTGCTTGCCACACGTGTCCCTAAAGGGGCCCATACACCTAACAATTTACCCGCCGATATACAGCCGTTTCGATCACAGTGAAACGGCTGTGGAATCGCCGCGCACACCGCTGACAGAACGATCGATTTCCGTCCGAAATCGATCGTTCCCATCGACCCATCCGTGCGGAAGATTTTCCTCGGTCGCCGGCAGGTCGGGAGTGCGTCGTTAGCGACGTTCGAATGCTTGACGACCGACGCAATACAGCGGGTATACATTATCTGCTCCGGCCGGCGCGAGTCCCCTGGTCTCTGCAGTCTTCTTCTCCGCTCCGGGCCGTTCCTGCTACACCGAACTTCCTGTCCCAGCAGGAAGTTTAAACAGTAGAGCGCCCTCTACTGTTTAAACTTCCCCTGGACAGGAAGTTCAGTAGCCGGAGCCCAGAGCGGAGAAGAAGACAGCAGAGACCAGGGGACTCGCGCCGGCCGGAGCAGGTAATGTATGCGGGGGGGGCAGCGGCAGCTCCACAGATTGTGATCGGTTTCAGGCTGAAATCGATTCACAATCTGTTTGCAGTAAAGGTGGCCATACGATCCCTCTCTGATCAGATTCGATCAGAGAGGGATCTATCTGTTGGTCAAATCTGATGGCAAATCGACCAGTGTATGGACACCTTAAATCTCCATGTTATGTCTGGACTGGCAGGAAGCTTGGGAACATTTACAAAAGGATGCAAGATTATAATTATTATTTAGTGTTTATATATCACTGCCATCTTCCGCAGTGCTGTACAAAGTACAGGTAGTCCCCGTCTTACGAACGCCCGACTTACCAACGACCCGCCGATATGAATGGCATGGAATCTCTGTTTCCATGGGAACAAGTAAAAAAACACATTTTTCAAATTGGACTTGTAGTTTTTGAAAAAATCGATTTGAAAAAACTCTTAGAAAAAATGGCCTTTAAACTTGTATAAGCAGGTACAAAGGGCAGAGGTGACACAGAGGGGGACACTGGAGGCACAGGGGGGCACAGATGAGGTACAGAGGGCAGAGGTGACACGGAGGGGCACAGAGGCGGTACAGGGGACAGAGATGGCACAATGTTCCGACTTAAGAACAGATTCAGGTTAAGAACGAACCTACAGTCCCTATCTCGTTCGTTAACCGGGGACTACCTGTATATTGTCTTGTCACTTAAAGAGAACCTGAACTGAAAATAAAAAGTCAAAATTTACCATACACAGGTCATACTTACCTCCTGTGTAGTCTACTCCCCAATCTCTTTCTCCTCTCCTGTGTCCCTTTTGTCCACTGTGATCAATGGAATTCTCCGTCCTCCATTTTAAAAATGGCCATTACCCCATAACAGCTTCCTGGTCAGCACACTGTTACACTGTAATATCGCCCACTTGAGCCATAGGGAAACATGGACATTACCTTGCACATCAGTTGTAACTGACAGCTGCTGATATATAACTGACAGCAACTGGGTATATTTCAGTTCTGACAAAATATTGTCAGAACTGGAAGGGATCACTGTAAGAAGAAAATGGTGAGCTTCTGAGAGGAACTGACGGTGAGGTTAGTATGTAATATTCATTTGCAGCTACGTCATGTGTTTACTTTAAATAATTTTACTCAGTTCAAGTTCCCTTTAAAGTGACATTGAAGCGAAAAAAACCTCATGATATAATGAATTGGTTGTGTAATATGGATAATTACTAGAACATTACTAGCAAAAAAATAGTGTCATATTATTTTCCGGTATATAGCTTTTTTTTTTTTTTTTTTTAAGAACACTGCTCTAATATTTGCAGTTCACACATTACACTCAGCATTTTAAATGATTTCACAGAGCAGGCTACTGACCCTTTGAACTTGCCAAAAAGAAACATAAACAAAGAACAAACAATGAGAGGCAGTTGAGATAAGTGCTTTAAATGACAGTGCTGTCCACGACTTTATAGAGTCGCGGAGCTCACAGAAGCTCTTTTGCATAGATAACCGAAGTTTCTTAACTCTTCCTGTACTGGAAACAATATGAGACTTATATCTGTGCTAATGTTTTATTTCTTAGCAGAACTACACATACAAATCATTATAAGTGTATTTTCACTTCAGATTCCCTTTAACTATGCCGCAGATGGACTCACAGTCTAATCACTACCAAAGTCATAAGTCTATGTATGTGTCTTATGGTATGTACACACTTGCGACTCTGGTCGTTTGAAACAGCAGCTTAACTATCGGTCTGCCGACAATCTGGTAAAGAACTTTACCAAATGATCATTAAGTACAACGACGAACGAACGATATCGGCACGATGAGAAAATCCAACAGGACGGATCATATTGAACGACAATCGTTACAAAACTATAGTGTGTACAGTTATCTGCCGAGAACGATCGTTACAAGGGCCAATGCGCCTGCGTTGGATTCTGCTCAGCTTCAGTACTTCCTGTGTAGCACAACCCGTAACGATTGTTACATTACAGATTTCAAATAAACTTTGTTTGCAAGTTAACTGTCATATATTTGTATCTATTGTAACCCCATGTTTGTGCTTTTTTTAAATTTTATATAAATATATACGCAACATTTCCCTCTGATCGTTCTTTTCTGCGAGAACTATCGTTAAAATGTGTATGATGATCGCTGCATCCCATTCCAATCGTTCCAATATTATTTGTCTGGTAACTATCGTTCCTTGTAAACGATCGTTATCGCAAGTGTGTACGTAGCATAAGTCTAGGGTCAATTTAGTGGGAAGCCAATTAATTTATCTGTATGTTTTGGGGATGTGGGAGGAAACCGGAGTGCCCTGAGAAAACCCACACTGACACAGGGAGACCATACAAATTCTGTGCAGATGGTGCCCTGGCTGGGATTCAATCCGGGGACCCAGTGCTGCAAGGCGAGAATATTAACCACTACGCCACCCTGCGCTGGTAATCAGGGGTGTAATAAAGAGGTATGGGGTCCTCCTAGTTATGCAATAAAGTCCCTCCCTCCCAAAGTGCAGCCAGTAGCAAAAACAACCCACGCACATGCAACCCTCCACAAAAACTCACACACAGGCACTTTTCCCCTGCAAGAAATACAAAGTCCATACACATTTTTCCCTTCCTCCCCAGCTTGCAGAGTAGCACAGGGAGCAATGTAGTACGTACCTACTCCAGCGCTGCATGAGGCCTCCTCTTCCTCCTGGCAGCCGCACACGCTATGCTGCTATCCTCTGGCTCCTGATCACGTGACTTGCATCAGTCACATGATCAGGAGTGCAGCATAGATTGTGCAGCTGCCAGGAGGCACAGAAAAGACCCACAGCGCTGGAGGAGGGAAGTATTAAACCGCTCTATGCTCTACTCTGCAGAAGGCGGAGCTAGCCTCCAGCGGTGGTTATGGGTTGATAATGTTACGTCCGTTGCCGGTTATCTTGATGCACTTTAGCCACATGCAGAGTTTAATTATAGAAACGTCATTCTTAGGTTTTGCTTTATAGGTTTTCCATTGTTCAGTACCTGGTTAGCTCATGCTTGATGCTTTGTCCATGCTCACCCTACCGTCTGAAAATACAAACACGGACTGGCGTCCTGATCCTGGTCACAGGTCGCTCTGTTTGCTTGTCAAGCACAGGAATTAAAGTAAATTTGTCTTTAAGAGACACCATTTATTATTATTATTCATTTCTGCGCGGTGTTGACATTTTTCCCTGTTAAACTTAAAATAACATCAAACACCTCCCTCTAGCGATCCCGCAGGGGTGCGTACAGTCTTATGACCGTGGCGCGTGATTTTAGGTGAAACCGAGGTATTGCCCAAAATGTTTTCGGGCCGTGGGAGCGCCGGACTGTGGAGTTGGTAGAAAAATTGTCCGAATCTGACTCCTCAGCTTATGAAATCTCCAACTCCAGGTACCCAATATTGCTCCGACAACTAGGCTGCGTGCGTCCTATGGTGGGCGCCCATGGCTGAGAGCACATATAGATGACGTCACTACATCATGCGCATGACGTCGAATGTTTGCGCAGAGGGCTTCCGGCCATGGGACCGCACCCTAGGATGCGCGCAACCTGGCCAGAGCCCAACTTCGCCGACCCAGAAGAGGCTGCTGGGGGCTTTTATGTAAGATGTGGGGCATCTCCGGCTCTGCTATCCTTTAAAGAGGAGCTGTCAGCCCAGGGCCGGATTTACCATGAGGCACTGTAGGCACACGACTACAGGCGCCTGATGACGGAGGGGCGGCTCACTCCACTACCCTAGCGCCTGCCTCCTTCCCTTTGCAGAGTCCTGAGCAGAGCTTAAATGAGAGTTTAGTCACTTGGCTCTCTGCATTCCACTGACAAGATCTCCCTTCACTCGGGGCACCACTAGCTGGCTACCTAATGCTAAGGGACACCTCTAACTACCTATGTACTCTACTGGTTAGGCAGAAGTCACAGCTGGGACAGGCAGCACACTTGCGGGGCAGTTCGGTGGGGGTTTGTAGGCTGTTGGAGATTGAAGTCAAGGGTGCCAGGACATCTGTGCCTATATGCTTCTGTGATGTAAATCCGGGCCTGTGTCAGCCATACTATCTCAGAAAAAAAAACACATATATAAGTAGATAAATACTTGCTCTACTTACATAACATGTGTTGCACTTTCCATGTTTTGATTTTAACGATTTTTCTACAGTAAAGAAAAAAAGAAAATCCTTCTTAGCATTTCCTATTTTAAGTGTGACTATTTTGAAGCCAATCCTGATGTCATTTCCTGCCTGATTGCGTATGCATTGCCCGCCCTCCACTATAGAAAGTGCATTGTCTCAGCATGAGAAATATTGGCCAATCAGAGAGGAACAGAGGTGTGGGAGGGGAAAACAGGAGGGAAAGAGGCTTCAGCCAATCAGGCTGCATTATTTAAGTCTGAGGGGAAGTAGAGCAGAACGGGATTTCCTGTTTGGATTCCCCTGTCGCCATGGCGACGATCGGGATAATGTCATCCATGTCATGGCATCGGAGGGAGTCCCGATCCACCGCATCGTGCAGCCTGGCGGTGATTGGCCAGGCTGCGCAAGGGGTCTTGGGGGGGGCTGTAACGCAGCGGGTAGCGGCGCATCGGCGGCGAGCGATCACAACACGCAGCTAGCAAAGTGCTAGCTGCGTGTTTTAAAAAAAAAATGGTGAAAATCGGCCCACCAGGGCCTGAGCAATCCACCACGGCGGTAATGGATGAGCTCAGGTGGTTAAAGAGGTTCTGTGGGGGGTTTTTAAAACAAAAACTGACACTTACCTGTGCCCACGCCGTCCTCCTCCGATCCTCCGTTCCCCGCCGCCGTCACCGTTCTATTATTCATCCAACTAGACGAATACAACTGCGCAGCTGCAACCGTGTGCGTCCTCAATTGCGGCTCTGTGAGCTTACTGCGCAGGCGCAGTATGAAGTTTTCTTGTACTGCACCTGCGCAGTAAGCTCCCGGGGACGCGAGCGGGCGCTAGGACACGCGCGGCTGCAGGCGCAGTTGTATTTGTCTATTTACACGAATAATTGAACGGTGGCGGCGGCAGGGAATGGAGGATCGTAGAGGACGGTGCGGGCACATGACAGCTGCAGGGGGCCAGTAGAAGCCCCAGGTGTCAGTTTTTGATTTAAAAACCCCCTCCCCCCAAACATTTACATAGTAGGTTGAATGTCAGCCTAGCATGTCACAGAATAAGAAAAAGGCCAATGGTTCATGTATTATATCTCTCCCTGCCCTCAGAAGTTGTATTCTGCCAGGAAAACTTTTATGGCTCAGTATTCTCCCCAGAAATGTTTTTCAGCCGGGTGGCATGAAGAAGTAGCTGGGTGGGGAGAGGTGATAGACTACAGGGCTGGTGCTTCTCTGCACAATACTGCTTACAGCAGAGGATGAAGTGAGCCGATGACAGCCGGGTGCTCCCCAAAATTAGCTGGGTGGAGCACCCGGCTAAAAGGGCCTGGAAAGAACACTGTCAGGCTGTAGTTTGCTCATCAATGATGTGTACTATATTCCGGACAACACAAAGACAACATTTATATCGTGCTTTTTTTTCTTGCGGACTCAAAGCGCCAGAGCTGCAGCCACTAGGGAAGCGCTCTATAGGCAGTAGCGGTGTTATGGAGTCTTGCCCAAGGTCTCCTCACTGAATAGGTGCTGGCTTACCGAACAGGAAGAGTTGAGATTCGAACCCAGGTGTCCTGGTCTAATGTAGAGACGAGGTGCCGACAAGACGGAAGCTGTCACTTCTATGCTTCTATGCCTTCAGGCAGCGAAATAAAACAAGTTAAACAGCCTGGCTATTAATATATATTTTGTACTGTACATAGGCATATAAATCTCGTCATGTGACATGTCGCCGCGGGTACACTTTAACCAACGGTTTGGTGAATTCGGCTGCTTCCTGCTTTACCGAATACGCTATTGCTTAGTGAATTCAGCCAAAAAGGAGGGAAAAAACAGTATTTTGGAGCTTCAGGACGGGTCAGTGAGACCTCGTACACATTTGCCTGGGGTCCCAGAGTAACAGGGAGCGGTGATTTGTGTGCGGCAGAGAAGGAGGCTGCTGCTAGTGGGACCGTGTTACATCTCGCAAAGACGGTTTATTCTACAGAAATGTTCCGTGAGAGATTGGAAGAATGCGCGGCATCTCCATTCCCCCCAGGCCTCGCGTACCTCCTGTTCTCTAGAGTTATACAAGAAAAAGTTTGGAGGGGAACAGGACATGAACACCTAGTATAAATATGTATGTGCACCTCTCTGTATTTTTAAAATATTTACAACTGTGGTGAGATCTTGCAAAGACAAGACAGCTGAAAGAACTGAAGTGAAGTGAGAGGGTTATGGAGGCTGCCATATTTATTTCCTTTTACACAAAGCAGATCCCCTGGCTGTCCTTCTGATCCTATGCCTCTAATACTATTAGCCATAGCCCCTGAACAAGCATGCAGCAGATCAGGTGTTTCTGACATTATTGTGTGTTTGATTCAGACACTACTGCAGCCAAATAGATCAGCCGTTTGACTTTGAGGAACAGAGGCAGCAATAAAGTATAAAATAAATTAAAAACCATTTAAAATTGGGGAGGGGGGGGGGGGTGTTCATGGTGGGCTTACCTCCCCACAAAAAAGACACACTAATGTGTAATATAGAAATTACATTTCGTACTCAGAAAGATCTGCAACGTGTTTCGCGGGTCTCACGCCCGCTTCCTCAGGCAAAAATACAAGAAGGAGCAACTCTAAGGCCCCATTCTCACTTGTGTTTTGGCACGCAAACGGACCGGATCCGGATCGAATCAGGACCTGATCCGGATCCGGTCCGTTTGCATCAGGCATGCATCAGGCTGCCATCCGGATCCGTGTGGTAAAAACTGCGAAATTACTGATAAAATTGTTGGGGTCAGCAGAAGCTGCACCTGTAGAATCAGGTTCCTCCGCTGTAGGCCTCACCTCCACCTCCGACATTCTGCCAAACAGCTCCAGCACGTCTGTCACTGCTGCTCCACTCCAGACATGCTTGGCCCATGTGTCCCCATCCGAAATGGCCGCTAGAATACGCATAGGAAGTAGGGTAGAACGTCCGGTGTTTGTAGGCAGTGTGTTCTGTGCCTTCCGTTTCCCATTGGTTTTCTATATCCGGATGGTGCAGTCAGGCTCCGGTCCGGGTGCGTGGGCCGGATGATCCGGACCCAAAAAATAGCGTATGTTGGAAAAGTGTCTGGAGTCCGGATCCGGTCCGGCTCCGTTCTGTACGGAACATATGTGTGTGAATGTCCGCATAGACTTTGCATTGCTATGCGGAACGTACGTTCCGTTTGTACAGTATACGGTCCGGATCCGATCAGGCGGATCCGGACAGGGAACGCTAATGTGAACCAGGCCTAAGGCCCCGTTCACATCTGAGCGTTTTGCCCATGATTTCGGCAAACCGCTGAGGCGATAGCGCTTTTTAAAGAGCTAGTGCCATAATACCCTATGGGCCAGTTCTCACTCGGGCGATTTGCGTTAATCGCCGGCGATCAATATGGCAACCTCCACATTCTTCTCTTTTCAGTCAAGGGAATCGGAAAGGAAATTCCCCTCCCCACCCCCCAATAAAAAAAGATACTTACCTAAGGAGAGGGAAGGCTCTGTGTCCTATAGAACCGTCTCGCTCCTCTCCTGTCCCCGTCGTTCCAGCGCGCGAGTGCATGTGCAGGATGGTGCGGCCCAGCTTTAGGAGCACTCAGGCCTCCGAAGTCTCCCCCCGCAGCGGCAGAGAGCAGTCTCCGACCCATCGGACCGCTAACAGGGGAGCCAACGCTGGAATGAAGAAGCCAGAAGAGGAGGGCTCTATAGGACCCAGAGCCTTCCCTCTCCTTAGGTAAGTATTATCAAAAACAAAGCTGATTGAGAGCCCCAATAGTGCAGCATGTCAAACCAATATGAGAATATACTCACAAAGGTGGGTTACCTCTGGTAACCACTCAGTAGGCAGGAGGGGAGATTAGACCCGACCCCACTCGGGTTCAAAATGTCAGGCGCTCATACCTGGTCTGCATCTTAACAAGCTCCACATATTGCCTGATGAAGCGGGATGTTACCCATGAAACGCGTTGCTATGATTCTGGAGTCGTCTTGAGTAAAGATATTTTTCAGTGAATAACTGATCGTGTGTCTACTTGTGGGAGGCAAGTCCACCACTTTCTTCCCCTTTTTAAATGGTTTTTAACTATTTTATCCTTATCTGGCGCCTCCGTTTTGAACAATTGTTTATTAGGCAAGTATATGTTTTTTGGGGGGATTTCGCTTCAGACTCACTTTAGTGCCCAAACATTTTCAGCTTTTGAGCTACTTCAAAAATAAATAATAAAAAACTCAATTAAAAACAAAAAACAAAACATGAGCCTAAACTGGGGATTTAAAGATTTATAAAGGAAAAATAATTTTCACAATATAAACAACAGAAAAAACCAAACCTCTAAACAATACACATAAGTCATTACAAAGCGTCCTTCCGGGGGCGTAACTAAAAATCGCTGGGCCCCCCTGCGAAACTTTGGATGGGGCCCCCCCCTACCTAACCCTGCAAGGAATAGAAAGCTTTTTCTCTCCGTGCCCAGACTCCTCAAGCATCATTACAGGACACAGTACTTGGGGAGGGGTAGAAAAGAGATGTATAGACCCTACTGAACATTGATTAGGGACTGTCTACAAATCTTTGTCTGCAAAACTTTGTATGAATCCTCATCAAAGGCTAAGCAGATGCAGTCATTAGAACAAATGTGCAGAGAGCAGAAAGCTTTTTCTCTCCTTGCCCTTAGTTGTCAGGGGCCCTCTGTGGCTTCTTGGCCCCCCTGCGGCTGCATCCCTTGCAGGATCTATTGTTACGCCCCTGCGTCCTTCCTATTCTCTCAGCAATAGCAAAAACAGGACCAGCATTATCTGCTACATTTTTGTCTAAAAGCATCAAAAACACTGCTGTTCAACTTGAACTTGTTTGTACAAGTAAAGGAAAGGCCCTCTGGTAAAACAGAGCCTTCAGTGCAGAGGAAGCACAGGTAGAAAGTAGGTAAGACCACTTGTGCTCACAAGCTATAAATGGAGATTTAGGTTGAGTGACTGCAGACAAACACTGAGTGATCTAAATCAGGAGAAGCAATCCTAAGAAAATAAATAAGAGAAACACAAGGGTAGAAACACCACAAACCGCTAAAGAGACGCATACGCAAGTTCAGCCTGATTAGCTTAAAGGGAATTGGGAACCACTTTTTTAAAAAAGAAACCAGATACTTACCTAAGGAGGGGAGAGGCTCTGGGTCCCTTGAGCCTTTCCTCTCCTCTCCCGGTGCAGCGCTGTTCCCGGGAGCAGTATTTGACTAAATCGGTCAAATACCGCTCCTTCCGCCGGCAAAGGTGACTTCGGAAAGTCTTCGGGAGCCCAAGTACTCCGGAAGACGGGCCGCTCCATGCTGCGCACGCGCTAGCGCCCTCTATCATGCATGCGCAGTATGGAGCCGTCTGTCTTCGAGAGGACCCGATTTCTGAAGACTTCCGAAGTCCCCCGCGGCAGGGAATTCAAGCAGGGGGATCCTGAGCTGCACCACGGGCACCGGAAGGATCCAGAGCCTTCTCTCTCCTTAGGTAAGTATCTGGTTTCTTTTTTTATAAAACTGTTCCCAATGACTTTAAAGGGAAGGTCCCAGGAAAATTAAAATAAAAGATTTACTTACATGGGGCTTCCTCCGGCCCCTGGCAGCCGTCCTGTGCCCTCGCCAGCTCCACTCCCAGCTGGTAGCCCGGGGTCCCTTCCATTGCAGATGCCGACCTCGCTGATCTGTTTGGCTGCAGTAGCGTCTCAATCACACAAGAAACAAGCATGCATGCTTGTTCAGGGGTGATGGCTAAAAGTATTAGAGGCAGAGGATCAGCAGGACAGCCAGGCAACTGGTATTGCTTGAAAGCATCCATATCCCTCTCATTACAGTTGTCCATTAGAATGAAGTAGGGCCCTGCCACCCTACGCAAGATAGCAGTTTTTGCCCACCACTGATAATTACTTGTTTTTTGTTTTTAAAGTAAGATTTGGTGAGGGCTAGCATCCGCCAGGCCCCTAGACTCTCTCTAGGCCCTAGGCAACTGCCTAGCTTAGCCTTGTGGATGATCCGGCTCTGTTTGACAGTCATAAGATTATCTTATGTTGGAGGTTAGGATGGTCCAGAGGCTTCCTAGATACTTCTAGAGCCCACCAATACTGCCTGGGACCCTGTTCTTCTTGTGGCTACTCCTGTCTGAGTTTCTCTGTACTGGGCATGTGCGAGTTAGGGCTGAGCATGCCCAGTAGAGCGCAGTTTTGTTCTTCAGGGCATGCCCGGACCGTAAGTGTGCATGCTCAGCCTGCATGTGCTTGTACATGTTGGTAGTGTAATCATGACAAGCAGTGGGATCGTGGAGAATCAGGTAAGTCTCTGGACTGTCCAAAGGCTTTCTACTACTACTGACGAGCAAGTGCCTAATTTTTATTCAAATATCCGCATCAGGTATGCTTTTAAAATGTGCCCGTCTCAAATATATGAGACAGCTTTAACCGCTTCCAGACCACGTTAGTTGAAAATCTACGTCCTGCAGGTGGCTGCGCAGCTCTTACAGGACGTAGATTTCAGCTAGCTCGCCATGCGCTACCGCCGATCTCACTGCTCTGCTCCCGCCGCTCACTCGCCCTGCTGTCTGTATGACGGCAGAGCTCTGTGAAACGTTCAGGAGCCACTTTCATTGGCTCCTGGCCATGTGATCACTGTGAGCCAATCACATTGTCTCACATTGATGGACAGGGTCAGGAGTCAATGGAAGCAGCTCCTGACCGTCTCACAGAGCTCTGTTGTCATAGCGACGGCAGAGAGAGTTATTTGAAGCAGAAGATATAAATTATCTCCAAGGAGAAAACATAGGATAAAAAGTTGCTTTGATGTCCAGAAGTAACTCCTACATCCAAGGGACTATTAGATATCAATTCTCTAATCAATAATTCCTACATAACGACTTTTTAAATAAACTAAATATAAAAATATTATGGGGCCTGTTATAAATGTGAAGGTCTTTAGGCCTCTCTGATGTATTTCAGACCTTTTTCAATCATATTTGTAAGTCAAAAATATCTGACCTTTTTTTTTACTTTCCCCTTCGATATTTTTCAGACATGTAAAATACTTCTTATTTTTCTGCGGTTCTCTACAAATATATATTGTCTATAAAGTGGAATTTTATTAACACAACAAAAACAAAACAAACAAACCATAAGCCTGCAAGGCTTTTTTTCCCCATTCTTTGCGTGCAAAAAATAGTGAATGATCTTCAGGTCTTGTTCATATTATAAAACACCAGCGCTATCGCAAGCGCTGAGCAATTTATTGAGCGATTTTGAAAGCGTCTTTCTTAACGATTTCTGAGCGATTTTCGCTTATAAAATCGTTTTTCTAGGTGCTTTTGTGTAGCTTTTTTTTCACTTTCTGGTGTTGCTCAGTAAGTGAACTCTTTGCCCCGGAAATGAAGAAATACAATGCATTTTATTCATTAAAAGCGCTCTGGGAAATCGCTTTTTCAAGCGCTTAGCGATTTCCCTATCCTTTCTATTGAATCGCAAACGCTCTGAAAAGGATGCAGGAGCCATTTCAGAGCATTTGCGCTCTTGGATTGACTATGTGAGAACACTCACAATATTACACAAGCATTTAAGCGATTTTAAAAAATCGCCAGCGCTTAAAAAAATCCGAAAACCCCTCTTAGGCCCAGTGCACACCGAGCGGATTTGGATGCGATCCGCTGGCCGCATCCGCCTGTAAATCCGCTTGGCTATTGTATTGCAATGGGCTGGTGCACACCGGCGGTTTGAGGTTTGTAGCAACCCGCAAACGTGCCTCCTGCTGCACGTTTGCTAAAAACCTCAAACCGCCGGTGTGCACCAGCCCATTGCAATACAATAGCCAAGCGGATTTACAGGCGGATGCGGCCGGCGGATCGCATCCAAATCCGCTCGGTGTGCACTGCGCCAAATCTCGTACTCCGCACCGAAAACCGCTAGCGTTTTGTGGATCTGCTAGCGGTTTTGGTGTGCACTGGGCCTTAGTGTGAAAAAGCCCTTAGTAATCATTTTCTATAAGTAAACATGAGACATTGGCCTCAATTCACTAAGATCATGCTGGAGATAATAAGGCAAGAGAAAAGTTACCTCACACAGTGAGAGAGTTATCTTATCTCTTCATTCCTTAAGTCACCTCCTCTCTAGTTAATTTACCTCTTCTGAAGTTAATTTACCTCCTCTGTAGTTAATTTACCTCATCTGTAGTTAATTTACCTCCTCTGTAGTTATTTTCACACGCAATTAATTAACAGCCTGTCTTTAACTCTGGAGTTATTTTAAGGATTGGAGAGTTAACTTAAAGACAGAAGAGTTAACTTTAGGCTTGCCTGAGGTAAAATGTTTCCCGAATACTACATGCCTTATCACCATGGTAACAACTCTAGAAGAGTTATTAAAGACAGGAGATAAGCTTAGTGAATTGAGGCCAATGTGAGCTACTGTAAGTGCTGTTATTGGATGGAAAAGATAGGCCCCACATCCTGTTAGTATCATAATTGCTTATTACATATAGATGTAAAAGATACGTCCCACATTCTCCCAGTATAGATGCTGCTCATTTTATACTTTTTTTCTTTTCCTTTTATTAAACAGTTTTAAATTTTAACTTTTCTCTTTTTATTAATGTCATTAATTTAATGTTAGACTTTATTTGTATTATTGCATCTTCTGTTATTAATGTATTCGTATTCCTGATTTATTACTCTTTTTGTTTTTTATGTTACTTTATTCATTTCTTATTTCTAGAAATACCCCTTTTCACGTTAATTTCTTTTTTATTTTATTAAATTGAATTTCTACTTAATGTGCAATTACTTTTGTTACTGTTGAATTTTATTACTGTTATTGTTTTGGTCCAATTTTTTTCTTAACTAAACAACCAAACTGGGTTTATACTGTGCTTTGTAGTCCAGTGGTTTTCATTATCTCCTTGGTTGTTGTCCGTTTTAACGTACTGGAGTTACAAATTATATGGTAGGACATAAGACTATGACTATGATGGTAGGATTAGCTTGTGAGCTCCTCTGAGGACAGTCAGTGACATGACTATGTACTCTATAAAGTGCTGCAGAAGAAGTCAGTGATATATAAATACATAATAATAATATGGTAGGACATTAGACTATGACTATGGTAGGATTACATTGTGAGCTCCTCTGAGGACAGTCAGTGACATGACTATACTCTGTACAGTGCCGCAGAAGATGTTAGCGCTATATAAATACATAATAATAATAATATGATAGGACATTTAACTATGACTATGGTAGGATTAGACTGTGAGATCCTCTGAGGACAGTCAGTGACATGGCTATGTACTTTGTA
Organism: Hyperolius riggenbachi; assembly: GCF_040937935.1. Lineage (NCBI taxonomy): Eukaryota > Metazoa > Chordata > Amphibia > Anura > Hyperoliidae > Hyperolius > Hyperolius riggenbachi. Next base: position 22,661,708 of record NC_090654.1, read on the forward strand.
AAGTACTGCAGAAGATGTTTGAGTCCTATGGGAGAAAAGTGCTTTACAAATGTTATTGTATTGTATTGTATGTTAGCGCTATATAAATACATAATAATATGGTAGGACATTAGACTATGACTATGGTAGGGATTAGAGTGTGAGCTCCTCTGAGGACAGTCAGTGACATGACTATGTCCTCTGTAAAGTGCTGCAGAAGATGTCAGAGCTATATAAATACATATTAGTAATAAAGGTTGCAACCAATACTTCCTACTAGGAAACTATCACTTCTGTACTAATTGTTATGAGTGTTCCACGCTAAGTTGAAGTGCGACTTGACAGAAATACCTGTGATATGTTATTGCCGGTTTTGGAAACATGGGAGATCCCATCTTTAGGTTGTATGTTTTTGTGCAGCGGACCTTTTTATGCTTGTGATTGCTTGCTCGGTGCGCACCGCTAATGACAACCTTCGCTTAGAGGCACAGCCAGCAGACGGGTGTCAAGGTTGTTTTTCTTAGTTGATTGTGTACAGGTTGTGTTCGTTACTTGTTGCTAATCACCTGAACAATTCAGCCATGCCTATCTAATAACACCTTCCGCAACTTAATTACACAGCAAGCTATTACTATGTTAGTACACAGTGGCCTTGTAAGGCAGAGGGTTCCTACTTACTAGCCCTGATGATAGGCATCAGTGTGAAACATTAGTAATTATTATTAGCACCTTGCGGCCTCATTCCAAGTGTTGTAGTCTTGTGTAATCACTCGGAGCTTTGTCAGCACCGGCATACCATGAATGTTAAGCTTGGTACACACTCCCAATTATGATTGGCCAATCACTGGTATATGGCTGGATAGTGTACTGGTTAAAGGATACCCCAGGTGACATGTGACATGAGGAGATAGACGTGTATGTACAGTGCCTAGCACACAAATAACTAGGCTGTGTTCCTTTTTTTCTTTCTCTGCCTGAAAGAGTTAAATATAAGGTATGTAAGTGGCTGACTCAGTCCTGACTCAGACAGGAAGTGACTACAGTGTGACCCTCACTGATAAGAAATTCCAACTATAAAACACTTTCCTAGCAGTCTGAGAGCAGGAAAGAGATAAAAAGGGGAATTTCTTGTCAGTGAGGGTCACACTGTAGTCACTTCCTGTCTGAGTCAGGACTGAGGCAGCCACTTACATACCTGATAGTTAACTCTTTCAGGCAGAGAAAGAAAAAAAGGAACACAGCATAGTTACCTGTGTGCTAGGCACTGTACATACACATGTCTATCTCATCATGTCACACGTCACTTTGGGTATCCTTTAAGGGCTCTGCCTCTGACGCCTGGGTTCAAATCTCGGCTCTGCCTGTTCAGTAAGCTGCACCTATTCAGTAGGAGACCTTGGGCAAGAATTCCTAACGCTGCTACTGCCTATAGGGCGCGTGCTAGTGGCCACTTTTTCGTCCGCCAGAAATGCCTTTAAAAACTAAGAAAACTCTGAAAATCCCCCATGAGGAGATGGACTAGTCCAAAACCTGTCGGTTCTGTCAGATTTTAACTGCTTATTTTCTTTTGCTGGAGTGCTCCTTTAATGTAGACATAAATGGCAAATTTGTGCCTCTTCTCCGCCACCACATGGACTCAGTGACTCGTCTGCTATATTTATCCTTACATTGTTACATCACTATTGTGTGTATCATTGTTGAACGCTGCAATGCCCCCGGGTATCATCGGTAATGTCTCCCCTATCTATTGTACGGCGCTGCAGAATATGTTAGCGCTTCATAAATAAAGTTTAATAATAATAGAAAATTGATCAGGAGAGCAACATTATTATTATTATTGGTATTTATTTAGTATTTATAAAACACCAAACACCTTCCGCAGCGTTGTACAGAGTATATATAGGCTGGTCACTAACTGTCCTCAGAGGAGCTCACAATCTAGTCCCTACCATAGTCATATATCTGTATGTATCGTGTAGTGTATGTATTGTAGTCTAGGGCCAATTTAGGGGGAAGCCAATTAACTTATCTGTATGTTTTTGGCATGTGGGAGGAAACCAGAGTGCCCAAAGGAAACCCACACAGGCAACAGGAAAACATACAAACTCCATGCAGATAGTTCCCTGTCTGAGATACAAACCGGGGACCCAGCGCTGCAAGGCGAGAGCGCTAACCCCTACGCTACTAATGTGAGCAACAGCCGTGGTGTTTAGTCCATGTCACTTTTTTATTGTCACATATACCATTAAAGTGAGTGAGCTTAGAGGACAGAGTCAGATGTGTTACAAAATAAAATAACATACTTATTAAGCACGGTGGCTTAGTGGTTAACGCTCTCGCCTTGCAGCGCTGGGTCCCCTGGTCGAATCCCAGCCAGGTCAACATCTGCAAGGAGTTTGTATGTTCTCCCTGTGTCTGTATGGGTTTCCTCCGGGCACTCTGGTTTCCTCCCACATGCCAAAAACATACAGATAAGTTCATTGGCTTCCCCCTAAATTGGCCCTAGACTACAACACATACACTACACAATACAGACATATGACTATGGTAGGGACTAGATTGTGAGCTCCTCCAAGGGACAGTTAGTGACAAGACTAGATGTACTATGTACAGCGCTGCAGAAG